>NC_135316.1:90834818-91136577 GCF_048772815.1 Callospermophilus lateralis | reverse complement strand
AGAAAACACTTTGAGGTCTTCTAAGCATCCCTCCTTCAGTACTGATTTCTTGTTTTTATTTTTATTGTGGACTCTTATCCACTGATCCAGGGTGAAAATGATCCTGAGGCAACTCCCTTATCATACACAGAGTGAACTGGTATTAACACCACTGGGCCCTGATGCTATAAGATCTTTTTAGAAATCCTAAGTCTAGTTATTTTGAACCATCTTTTCCTACACTGAGTATCATCTCACATGCCGTGCTGTTGCCTGCATCCTGGCTCCCTCACTAATTTAGGATTGCTGAGGTCTTTCTCATTCCACATCCCTCCTCCAGTCTTCTTAGGATTTGGGTGTATCATTAATTGTTCATGAAACTGTTTAGTGTTTGTGAATAATGTGTTTAGCAGAGCCAGGGTCCACAAAGTCCATTGGATACAAACAAATAAGAAAATTACTGTCATAAATTATGACTATTTTCATTTTTTCCACAACTTTTCCCTCCTTCCTACCTGAGAAGAGTTATATTAAAATGCTACCATATTTTCCGCTAAATCAATTATACAATAAGTTCTATGTAACATGGTATATATGCACTAAGATCTCTATAATTTTCTAATCTATGGGCTTTCATTTTTATTTTCCTTTACTAAAAAGGACCTTTCATGAGAAAGATGAATTGTAATGTGTATCTGTATTCATTTTCAAGACCTGAATTTCACCATTCTTGCAGGCTACCAAGTTAACTTACCAAAGTATTATGGACTCTAGCAGAAGACACAAAACGCTTGAAGAGAGGACAAAACACTCTAACTTGCAGCCTGGCAGTCAGCTTGGTCTTCATGCTTATGTCTGATTCACTTGCACCTCAGGTTCTATGTGGGCTGTGGGGATTGGTCCAGATGGAAGCTTTGTAAACAGCTGTTGAATTTCAGGTTTAGGAAACTCAAATGTTTTATGAAGCCTCCATATATATTTTTGGATCATGATAACTTGACTGAATAAAGAATACAGCATTATTATTGCACAGTGTTTATTAGAAAAAATTTCTAGTAAAGCAATTTATGAAGCAGGTTTAATGTCGATTTTTTCTTATGCATAATTTGTATTGCATGAAAATGTGGAGTTTTTTTATTAGTCATTAAGAAGTTTAAACAAACATGACTAGAGTTTTCTTTTTTTACTTTAATCTGGCCTTGGAATTGGTGAGTCTGTACAATATGCAGATTTGATTTGCAGGTTCTGATAAATAATTTGTCTATCTTAATAATTTTTTTTTCTGGTATACATTCATTTCCATTGTAAATCTGTTCATTTATTCCTCTAGAACACTTACTATTTGCATTTTAATTTTCCTAGATTTATTCGACAATCTTAACTTTCTCTCATGGCTTTCATTTTATTACTGTAGGATATGAGGGGTTTTTTGCATTTTATGTATTTATGTGTGTATGCAATATGTATAAACATACATATATTTATGCACATGTGTACATATGTATATTTATATAGAAATTGCAAAAGAAGCATGTATACACCAAATCCAGCTTGCTACTTGTTTTTGTAAATAAAGTTTTATTAGAACATAAATATTTATTTATATGTCTGCTTTCGAAAGCAGGCATCCTGCATGCGGGGCAAGTGCTCCACCACGGAGCTACACCCACGTTTTCATAATTGAATATTAATAAAGATAATATTCTTCTTTCATTCTGAATGGAAACTTTTAGATGAAGTTATATATTTAAGCTCCACAATGACTTCTTTTTGTACTAATATTTATTTATTTATGGTATGTTTTGAGTGTTTTATTTGAGGTCTTGAGCTTTGAGTTTTAATATTGTCTTTCCTTATTTCTCTATTTCTTTTTTTTTTCTTTCATTTGCTCTCTTCTCTATAGGTGAATCTTATCTTTCTTCTGATTTTCAAAACTGAAGGTCTACACAAAAGATCTTTTATCTTTGTGGGAGCCTGGAAAGTACAAACACGAAGGGTCTGACCTTGAAGCTGTGAATTACAAGGCATGCTGTCAGCCCTCTGCTGAGGCCTCAGGAGACAAACTTGCTACTCTCCAAAATTCCTACATTCACAGTGTCAAAGGAGAAAATACTCTAAACACCAGCTCAGCCACCATTTGTCCATTTTTTTTTTAAACAAATGTTAGCATGGAGGAATATTTACACATTTCTTAACTTCAGTGTGGGCAGCAAAGGTCAACCTTCCTAGAATACTGTGTTATCAATCCCATTTCCAGCACATTAATGAGAATATTCTTCACAGTTTTATCCAGGCTTGGCTTCACGCAACTCCCTGCAGATCACAGCATATATCTTATGATTGCAGGGAAGTGTTTAAAAGTCAGAATTAGAAGAGAAAGGATTTGAATTTAGGACTTTATATTCTAGAATTCCTATGCATATCTTAAAAGCTCTTAAGTATTTTGTTCCAATTTAATCCTTACCATATTATCTAAAAAAAATTAAGACTTATATACCATATGTAGAGAGGTAATGGCTAAAAAATCTAGCATGTTCTCTATATATTACTGAGAATAAAACTAACCTGACCCTTAAACACTTATTTTCCCCTGTGTAACTTCTGATCAAGAGAGACCATTTATTTGATCCTTTTTCTTCTGTAAAACCGCCAGATCCTGTTTCAGAGAGAGATTTTTTTGTTGTTGTTCTTTTTGTTCCTGTAGTAGAACTTGTTTAAATGACACACTAATTAATGTATGTTTCATCATGTGTAAGAATTATGTAGGGAATATATCCAGACATAAAGAATTCAATATGCCAAAATGTAAATAATTTACTTCATTGATCTAAAGGCTTAATTAACACAATCAGTTGACAAGCTTTACTGCTCTATAGAATATAATTTATTTCCATTTATTCTATCTCTAAATAACTTTTACCCAGGGAGAAGAACTTATGAGTAGTGCATCTTCCACCTTGATAAGATAATACTTACAGTGCAAGAAATATCACAGTTCTCTTTAAGACAACCTCCCTTGCTCTTCACCAGGCACAATATGCATCTCATTCCGGAGTTTCCGACTTTTATACCCTAATAACTGATGTATCAAAATGTAAGCCCCAAACTCTACAACAATGCTGCCTTTATATGAATTAGATCCATTTTAGGACTACATACCTAAAGCTGGAGAGGAAGAGAACGATCCCATGTAATAGATTTGTCATTTTTATGCTCTAGTTCAAAGCTATATGATTTTCTCTATCACCATCAATTATCTTTCATAAACTGTCAAACATGTTCTCTTTACTTCTTATACAGCCAGAAAATAGAAATAAGAAATGTGATTTTTAAAGGTAGATAAGTTATCAAAGCAGAAATGCCTTTGAATTAGATCATTCTTCCATAGCATAATGAAATTGAAATTCCCAGTAGAGTTTCATAAGTAGTGTGTAGCTATACTTACTTGGGGAATGTCAAACACTAAGTATCAGCAATGCTTTTTTCTAGTCCACTCTTTATACCACAGTATTAGCATTAACTGAGCAGGGCAGCTCAGGCAGTGTCTCCTAACAGTCACCAAAGATCTTTTGTCTAGGTGAGTACCTCTAGTGGCCATTCTTTCACAATTGTCAAAATTCATTATTTTCTAAGACATAATTCAAAACAGGGGCTGCATTAAGATTTTAGAGTTACGAGCAGTAGCTAAACTTGACATTCTTTTTGTATGTATCCAAAGTATCAACTTCTTGGAAAGTGATTCCAGACAGAGTGATTTTACAGGATGTAGCAAAGGGATAAATAGGACTCTTTAACCTTGATGAATAGGAAACACATTTCCCAATGCAGAGAGAATCAAGCTGAGAATGATTTTGGTCTATTATGCATGTCACATATTGTTCCCAAAATGATTTAAGATATCTTACAAGGATGCATAAAATGAGAGGGTAAGAGTGACATTTCAGAAAAAAATAAAAAAATGTAGGAACAAAGCAAAATTTTAAAAAAATGTCATAATAACCTACAATCCTACTGTGGATAAACCACAGAAATACATCTGACTGATAAAAAAAGCTTGTAAGTTATAAAATTTACAGCATCTATGAGAGATAAACAAAATGATCACTAAAGAGAAAATATACTCTAGTTCACATTGAAATCAGACAGCAATTTCTCTTGAGGGTCCTTAAGAAAAAGACATTGAGATGCAAAGGATTCAGGTATACTCAGAGTGTCCCACTCTGCTCTTAAGAGATGAGAGTTCCTTTTGTTACAGTATCTGGAGTGTTTTGAGATACAGCACTACATTGTGTGGTCCATCCCCTTTAAAAAAATAATCCAGATTATCTTCACAGGAAAATAACTATTAAAAAAATGTAGATCTGTAATTGAAATAGAGGTATTTGAAATTAACATGTTATATTTAAAAAGCAAGAGTCATCTGTTACAATAAAGGTGGATGATATTAAATTCCACAACCATTTCTTTCTTTTCTTTTTTTTTTCCTGTTAGAAATTCACTTTCAAAATCAACAACTTCTTCCTACCCCTTGGTTCCAAGTCTGTAGTTCTGCTTCCTAACATCTAGGCTCCTCCTCATCCATCAAGCCTTCACTACCTCCACATTCAGTTTTTCCTACCTCTCACATACATCATTCTTCCAACTGCCCCTTTCACTCTACTGCTACTATTAACCTCATTCCTCCTTAATCCAGTCTCCTTTGCACTTCCACATTGTGTTTTTCTAAATTCTAAATAAGTCTATGACAATCCTATGTTTAGTATATTTCGCTTGCTCTCGTTGCTATTTATTTGACTCTATATATGGCCTGGTCTTTCCCTTTCAGATGTATTTGAAGCATGAGCCCCAGCCAGTTAAACACTTCACTAATTTTCAGTCCTCCCAAGCCATGTGCATTTCCCTAAATTTAATATTTTTGTCCTATCTCCCTTTTGTGTATCCCATTGATTTTGTTCTAAATGTGCTTCTTTACTTTAATTTCAGTACAAATGCCACCTGTCCTAGAATTACTTTCCTGGCACCATCAACATGGGTTGGCTTAGGTGGAGGGAAGCTCTCTTAGTTCTCTATGTTTCTCTCTATTTTAACTTTGTAACTAGGAAAGCATCTTTGCTTGTGTGTGTCCTGCATATTCAGAACTTTCTAGAAACAGCCAGTATGCTGGTTATTGCTCTCATTCAATTTATAGCTTTACTAGTATTAGCTGAAACAAATAAATATGATTCACATAGTTCATCTCACTGAGCAGTCTGTGTTTTATAGCTTAACACAAATATGTATATTTACATCTCATATCAATTGTGTTAGGTAAGTAGTAATGTACTATATAGTTTATAAATTAAAATAAATCTAATGACTGAGAGGTTAATCACCTTCTCAAAGGCTAGTAAAATAGTGGTTCTACTACAAAACTCTGAAAGAGAAGACTAAACAACTTACTATTTAAAATTTTTCAAATTTCTCTATAAAATACCATTTTCTATCCTAAAAATGCACTAAAATTGGAAAGAATATTTTAAAATTATTTTAGAAGAAAAAGAGTAGAAATCTTAGTTAACAAAGTACCTATGCAGAACCATACAAACAAGATGAAATAAAAAGCACAAATATGGAAAAGGCAAATATCAATCGGATAATTTTTAAAAACTTTAATTTAAAAATTAAAATTGTATCAGTAATATGTGGTTAAGTTTTATTTTTTATAGTGTTCGACTAGTACCATGCAGGCACTTTGCATGGTACTAGTAGAACACTATAAAAATGACCATGCAACCAGAAACCATGCAAATTAATCATAATAAGTGGGGAAAATTATAATTATTCTACAACATTTAAATTTTTGTGAAAATATAAAAAAACTCTTATTATAAATTATGAATATATAAGAAATAAAATTATTAAAATTAACATTTATTTAGTACATGGTAATTTTAGAAATATTTAGAAGCAAGGTACTTTAATTCTTTATAAAAAAAATCAATAATTCAGATATTTTCCCTTCTACTTCACCTTTGTTTAATTTAGGAAAGAGAATGCACAGCTTTTCTATGCTTTGTTAAACATTCATTATCCTTTGTAAGAATGGAACAGCTCTTAACTTTTTGAGGGGAGGTACCAGGGATTGAACTTAGGGGCACACAACCACTAAGCCACACCTCGAGCCCTATTTTGTATTTTATTTAGACACAGGGTCTCCCTGAGTTGCTTAACTCCTTACTTTTACTGAGGCTGGCCTTGAACTCAAGATCCTCCTGTCTTAGCCTCCTGAGCTGCTGGGATTATAGGCCTGCCCACCACGCACGACTAGCTCTTAACATTTTATCCTTTGTACTCTCAATGTTGTGGGATCCCCTGAGATTTCCTTAATACAAAGTTGTTGTTGGTTTGTTGGTTTGTTTTGCCAGTGATACTTCCTCTATGACACCTCCATGCATTTTTTGTCACAACCATTTTTCCTCATACATATTAATCCCTATCTACTCATGCATATTAATGGCTAACTCTGATTCTAGTGCTATTTCTTTTCATTTATTTGTTCCACCTTCATCTTTGTTGTCCCATTGATTCTTTCACTTATCGAGTCGTATAAACTGCTCTGTAAGACATGCAGTAGACCCAATAAAATCTGTGTCATGACCAAACACAGTCTTTGAAGGAAGTGACATGAATCAAATTGATTTGTGTACTAAAAAGTTAGCAGTTCAGTTTGTACTTAAATACAACAGTTCATCTAACACTAAAATTTGAATTTGATTTTGAGGGACTAATGGTATTTACTTAAACATGGTAAAATGGAATGTCTTCCCATCAGAACCATGCAAAACGAGGAGTCTCATGCCTGCCATGTATATACCACACTTTGTGCTTTCCATCTACTAATACTTCTCAGAACCATAGTAAGCAGGTGCTATTATCATCTTCTTTCTACTTATGATGAAACTTCAGCACAGAGATGTGAAATAATTAATCCAAAGGCACATAATTACCTGTAATCATAGTTCAAACCCAGATCTTTGTATTGGGTTCTGTGCACTTAGCCCCCGCCTTATTACCTGTGGGATTCTAAACAGATTAAACAATATAGCTAATGTACTGGGTATATAATGTTTTATGTTCTTTGTGATTTTTCATTAGAGTAATGTTATTAAAGACTCTGTGAAGAGATGAATTGTTTTAAGACTTCATTACTTGACAATAATAGACACAGATGAATAAAGCATGGCTGTCCTCTTTTCAGAATTGGATAATATTATACTAAACACTCTAGAAAGAGTGTAAAGATGCAACTAAGATTTTAATTTTAATATTTTTTAAAATTTTTTTATTGGTTGTTCAAAACATTACAAAGCTTTAACACCACTCAGCCCAACTTGATTTGATGTGAAACACTTCTACTTGTATATAAACATACAAACTAAGTTGTCTTTTTTTTTTTTTTTTTTTTTTTTGGTTGGGGGGTTGTTTAAGGCATTGTGAGAGACTATGTTGATAACAAAGATATGGATACTCCCTGAATTTCTGATGAGACTGATAACACTTTTCTCAAACAAACAAACAAAAAAAATGCATATGTAGTCAACATTTAGCATATATTTTAAATTAATTCCTTGACTGCCTGAAGCATGTAAACAGAATTCTTATCACATTAAAGGCCTAGGTCTCTGTTTCTCAATAGATGAAAAATTTGCTTTTTTCTTCTGCTTTGCCTCTTAGTGAGTCTAGGCCAACATATAATGGTGCTATCAGGTGGAGCAGGGTGAGTCTGCACCAGCTCTCAAGACCTCTTTTGCAAGTGACTTTATTCACACAGCAGTTTGATAAACAGTATTTTAAACAGTCTTACTTTTCTCATTTCTCATTATGTCCTGTATTTGATTGCCTATTTCTGTTCTACCAATAAATTCATGTGTTTACCATCTTTGTATTTGTGTATTTAAGAAAATATGTGACTCATTTGTCTTGGGTGCCGGATATGTAGCAATGATTCTTCATGCATTGGCTCTATTTCCAAGATACTTGCAAACTGACAAGAGAATAGGGAAAGTAAACAAGTGAAAAAAATCAAGTAAATACTTTATTTAATATTAATTTGCATGATCATAAAAATAAACTGTAAGATAAGGTATTACAGCTGAGCATGGTGGCACACTCCTGTAATCCCGGCAGCCCAGAAAGCTGAAGCAGGAGGATTGCAAGTTCAAAGCCAACCACAGCAACTTAGTGAGGCCCTAAGCAACTTATCAAGACCCTGTCTCTAAATAAAATACAAAAAAGGGCAAAGGATGTGTCTCAGTGGTTAATTGCCTCTGGGTTCAATCCCAGGTACCAAAAAAAAAAAAATGTATTACACAATAATTAATTAGAATAAAAGCCTACCATTTTAGGGAAAAATCTGTAAAGATGTACTATTTAGTTAAGCTCTTCTGGGATATGTAGAGAAATATGCCATGCAGAGAAACCAAGTTGTCTGTAGAAAGATTCTCAAGAAAAATGACGCTTAGGTGGACAAAGTGAGCCTGTTAGTGCTTCCTGAAAAACTGCACATGATGGAATTAATTTAAAATAATTTTTAAAATTTTAAAACCTATAGCAAGATCCTTAGGGATTCTGAAACAGGAGTAACTAAATAACTAAACTTAGTAAGTGGCTTATGGAATGGAGTTGCAGAGTTAGGACACACGAAACCTTTGAAAGGAAGTAGTTGATTAATAATAAGCTTATGTTTTCTATACGTCATTTTTATTCCTTATGAATATTTTTAAAGAGTTGGTGGTGGTTCATTAGTGATATCACTAGAGAAGTGTGTTTGCAGTTCAAATGAGAAATGACCAAGGTCTGCAATAAAGTGAAGGGAGCTATGGGGTGTGGATAGCTTAGAGATTGATTTTTAGGCCACTTATTGAATTTACATTTGGAGAAAGAAAAAGCTTAGTTCAAGTTACTGACAAGGTATATTGACTTTAAATGTTTTTAGTGCACAATCACTGAAATAACGTCCATCAAAGTTTCATAATGCATTTTTTTCATGGAAGCTTTATGTGAAAGTATCAAGAAATTTCAATAATATATTGGGTGCCTATAAACTTTGCTGAAATCCTTTCTAGGATTCTAGAAAAAAATATTTCATGCTGTGCATTTTTTTTCATTTAATCAACTTTGCTCTTGAGTTTTAAATATTGCATGCAATGTTCTATTTGGAAGTAATTCTTCTGTGATTTCAGAGTACATTTCTTACTTTTGAAAGCAAAATGCATTTCTATGTTTCAAGTAACTCATGCATTATTATTCTGTTATAACTTTTTAACAGATTTGTTTTACATGGCATCTCATTTTTTATCCCTTATTTCTTTCTTACCTAAAAGTCTTCCATATTTCAGTAGTATATATT
The DNA here is from genome assembly GCF_048772815.1 of Callospermophilus lateralis. Taxonomy (NCBI): domain Eukaryota; kingdom Metazoa; phylum Chordata; class Mammalia; order Rodentia; family Sciuridae; genus Callospermophilus; species Callospermophilus lateralis. Next base: position 91,127,210 of record NC_135316.1, on the reverse strand, counting down.
TGAATATGATATTTAGACACATTTTAATATCTCAAAATAGTAAAAATGCTATTAACAATTTTCCCCAATATATGTTAGGACAAGACACAAACTTATCTTCATTGTCTATAATCTCAGTCAGTGGCTTAGACCAGAAATATTCTCCTAATAATTCAATTCAGTAAATCTGACTGGGAGAGTCTACACTGACAGGCATTGTACTCGGTGCTGTGAGAGCTTCCCTGTGCCTAGCAGTCACTGCCAGTCTTTCAAATCAAATCTACATCATTAATGTAATAATGACCCTCATTTTATATCTTGATAGTGTGTTGGTAGTCGACAGGTAGATTGACCTCATGAGATTTTTGTTTTTCAAATGTCATCTGTCATGCTCCTGCTGGCGCCTATGAGTTGCAGTGATTTTTCTTGACTCATACCAGTTGCTAAGTAACATGGAAAAGTACAGCTGCAGCTTCTCTTCCTTCAGACTGCTGCTCCTAAATATGAATAAAACCATAGACATTCTATTTTTGTGTTCAGAACTCACCATTTTCAAAGCTTCTGTGTCAGATTCTCAGAAGTATAATGTTGAAGGCAGTCAAATTACAGGCCAAATAGTACTTCTAAAAAAATATTTGCTTCCTTTCTTTTTTTCTTCAAAAGCAATCAGATGATTTTATTTTCTACCTCTGAGATTCAGTGAGGATACTATCATGGGAAAATTAAACTAAGAACCAAGCAACCTTATTGCTTGATCCTAGGCCAATAATGAGTTTCTCAATAATAATTTCTGTTTCTTAATCTGTAACATACGAAATGGCTCAACTTGGTGATTGTTCTTCCTCTTCCAGTGAGGTAATTTTATGAAATAGTTGTGTATATCACTAAACTACCTAATGGCACTATTTCTAAGTTTATTTTATTATTATTTGTGTTTCATCTGTACTTGGATTACAAGGAATATAGACCAAAGACACTTAAAAGAGAATTCTACTTCTAGACACTTTATAGTTCCTTGCACTCTCTATGGATAAGTAAAAATATTCATATAATGATCTTGTGAAGTAATGACCCTTTGACAATCTTCTATGTCATTTCCCTCTTCAACTTCCCCATTAAGTCTCTGCCTCAGTTCAGCTCACAGCTTGGGAATGAAGCAAGCTTGTCTGTTACCTTGCTTTTGTCTCTCTGCATTCCAGGTTCCGAATAGGTTTTAGTAAGACCTCTCTTGGTAAGAAGAGTTCCTGTAGAGAACATTGAATTTTTCAAACAGGAAATGTGTCCTTGTCCATCATATCTATGAGTGTTAATCTGTCTTCTTCCCTAAACTGTGACCTCCTGCAGCGAGTACTTTGTGTATTTCACTTTCACATTTCCACAACCTAGCACAGTTCCTGACATAGTACAGCTATTACATATTTCCTTTTAACCAGTGAAAGTCAGTTGCTTCAGGAAATCTCATACATCTTTAGGTTAATGGAGACAAAGTTAACAGAATAAGATTGCATGGGAGATACTCTCTAGGCTGAGTATCTTCAGAAACAATGTAAAAATCAACATTTTATATTTCTATAGGGTCTATCTTCTCTCTTATTATTATAAGTGAATACAAAACCTTTATTTTATTTATTTATATGTGATGCTGAAGATCAAACCCAGTGCCTCATATGTGTTAGGTTAGCACTTTACTGCTGAGCTACAACCCCAGCCCACCAACAACCTAATTTCTGTCTTAAATTCACTCAATGTAGTTTTGGAGTAGGGGAATAAAAGAGAAAATAACATAATTATTGTATAAGATAAAATGAATAAAGACAGACTTCTCTGTATCAGTATTCCAAATAGGCCTAGTTCTTTTAATTATAACCAAAACTTAAGGACTTAAGTAAATTTTGAGGACTTAAGTAAATTTTCTCCTAATTACTTGCTTGCTATGCAAACATACTCTTATTTTGACTGGTAAAAAACACACTTAATGTCATGGGGAGCCACCTCATAAAACAAAAAAGAGCTTTATTTACCTGGCCAGGGACTATCACCCATAGAGACTGATGCTCTGTGGGAGAACAGCAATTTCCTGGCCTGTGCCTTGGGAATTTAAGAAGGAAAATCAAAGCTCAGGGGCTTTTCTCAGCATCATGCAAACAAGCAAGTTACAGAAGCAAAAAAAAAAAAAAAAAAAAAAAGCAGTTAGCTTAACCGCATCTTGGGTCCCAACAAGTGAGACATCTGTAGCTTGAGTTTCAGTTGAGCGGGGACTATAATCTATTTCAAAGTCATGTAGACCCATAAATGTACTCAAACCCAGGATGTAGCTCACCACGACCAACATCATATCCTGAGTTGGGTACATTCTGTGGGATACAAAGTGCAGAAGAACATTTTTTTTCTTTTAATAAGAAGACAGCTTTAATTTCTGTTTTTCAGAAATGGATCATGCAGTTCCCTCTTCACCGGAGCAGTAACAGAAAAACTAAGATGGGTCTAGAACACCTAAGGTGGAGTCCCTATGGCCACACTTTTTGTTCAGTTAGCCAAAGTGACTCCATTCCTGCTATCCCAGTACTAGTAACTTATTTGATTCTTTGTAGTTATCTCATTTACTCCTCATTTTACTACTGATATCTATAAGCTTTATGTCTACATGATCATGCTAATACAATTGTTCACAACTATATTGATTTAACCTTGTCTATATCTATATTAACCTATCAGCCTATATTTATCTATAACTATACTGGCATACTTGTTTGGTCCATGGAGGTGACTGAGGAATAAAGCACCAAGCAGACTCAGTGAGGGAAAGAAACAACACTCAGGCACTGATGGAACCACCTGTCAATCAGCGGGGTGTCCTGGATCCTGGATCTTAGCCAACTCCCTCCCCTCAACCCTAGTGGGACAAGGGACTCTAAAACCTGTTTTCCTGGGCTGGGAATGTGGCTCAAGTAGTAGCACGCTCGCCTGGCATGCGTGCAGCCTGGGTTTGATCCTCAGCATCACATACAAAGAAAGATGTTGTGTCCCCTGAAAAATTAAATTAAAAAAAAAAAACAAAACCTGTTTTCCTGTCCCAAACCTTCCCTTCCTGCCCTAAGCCCAATAAAAATTCCAATTCAGTGGAGCCCCACACACTTCTCAGAACCTTTTCTTACCTGCTCCATTGGTCTGAGGGTTCCACCATGAGTGAAACCTCAATAAAGCCTCTTTCAGTGGCCTTTTTAAATCTGTCTCCCTTTGGTCACCACTACCTGACTTTACAATACTGACTTATCACCTTTCACTGTTCCATATTTTTTTTCCTGTGGCTTAAATACTATATATTACAGTTACATGATTTTATTACTATTATTTAGGCTTACTCCTGATGAACTTATCTATGAACTTAGGTCTTACTGTTGATTATCTATGTTATCTTACCTTATTCCTATAATCTATAACCTATGTTTATGACTTATTGATTATATTGATCAGTTCACACCACAACATTATGAGATAATGTTTTTATATATTCAATAAAAAAGTTATTTGCAGGAAGACACCTCCAAAGTGTATTTTCTTATAGTATTAATTATTGTCTCCTATAAGGCATTGATTATTTTAAAATATAACTCATCTATACTAGTTTTAGAGATATGAAAATGTTATTATTTTTCCACTTCATAGTTTAAAGACAATTCACTATTTTTCTAAATGTAAGCAAAAAACCATGAAAGAATGTATGTTAAATTTGTTTTAAAACACAGTTGTTTCCTATCATGATTTTAAGCTCTTGTTTTAGAGGAATTTATTTTATACTGTGAAGATTTGGATGAATTGAAAGGAAAAAAAAGAGGAAAGAAAAATGGAGAAAAGGAAGGAGGGAGAGAGAAAAAGAGAAACCTAGATAAAGACAAGCAAAAGACAAATATGATACTTTCTATTTTGCTTGTAGTTTTGTGCTCAAAATGTATATGAAGTGAACTACACGTATTATCTTGGACACATCAGCCAACCTACGTGCTATCACTCAAGTTAAAGCTCTTGCTTAATTCAGGAGGTAGACATAATTAATATACTGGAAAGTTATAGCTCAATTTTTTCATCAGTGTGCTTTTTACTTGTATTCTAGTTGCATTTTCAGTGGCATCCCCAAGAGCAGTTTTGTACACTAGCCACAGCCTGATTTGGACTTGTACCTGTGTTTTAGGTGACACATAGGCTAAGGAATGACTAGTTAGGATGGCCTTGATTGAGACAGCTCAATGTTGTCTCAAATGATGCATCTTCCTTAAGAAAACTGTTTTCATGATAAATGTAGAAGGGTAAGAGAGCAGGTGGGAAGTAGTAGCAAGGACTTTTTCATCTCTGTGTCAAATTTGCTAATACAGTCTCTGACATATGATGATCCTACTTATGGTTTTTGGACTTTTACGATGATGTGACAGCATTAGGCATTCAGTGGAAACCATGCATCAAATTTTGAGTTTGGGTCTTTTTCCAGGCTAGCAATATGGAATGCAATATTCTCTTGTAATTCTGGGTGGCAGTAGAGCTGCCCCTCTCAGCCACAGGATCCCATGGTAAAGAACTATTGCTCTAGAGTGTACAGTGCTGCTAAGAAATGATGTTCAGTAGGTTAGGTATTTTAAATGTATTTTTGAATTTTAGTTGAATTTACCAGGAAGAAATTCCATTTTAAGTCAAAAACAAAAACAAAAAAAAATATGCTTTCTTTTCCCCAAACTGTAGTCCAAACAATGATGGACTAAAAATTGATTATATTTTAGGCTACTGGTCCTGGTGATGTAATCTACCACATCTCTTCAGGATATGGAGAGAGGGCTATTTCCATTAAAGATGGAGTCTTAACAGAGTTTGGGAGATTAACAGTTTTTATACCAATATCTCTTTCTCAGCTCACTGGCTTCTTTTTTTTTTAAAATCCCCTGAATTTTGCATAAGAGGTCTGGAAATGTTTTGAGTTCAATGTTGATTTGATTTCAATCATCCATAGATATATTAAAAAAATACAAGTTTATTTTTCAGAAATCTTGTCCTGCTAATAGAAGATATGATCCACTCACTCAAGTAGAATCAGTAGCTCATTTTTTCCCCCTCAATGTTCATCTAGAATTTTAGGAATTTAAAACTTAGGAAATGGAAACCAATTGAGAAATGCAAACACTCTTGCCACACAAGATTCCATCCAAACCTATGCTCTAAGATGCTAGATCAAATTCTACCACTGCTTCTAGCAGCCCAAGACTCTGTCTCTGAAATGACCCCGCTTCTCTCACTCCTTAAATTTCTTCTTGAAACTGAAAACTGCCAAAAGAATTTACTGTTTGTTCCAGTAAAAATCTAATGAGAGGCCCCTGACCTCGCTTTTTCTTCAAGCATTTGGTTTGGAAGACTTGCAATTATAAATCTTTATCTGTCCCTTTGAGATGCATATAAATCTTCTCCCACCTAGAGAGGTCATTGTCAAGGACTTGGGAGTCATTCCTTTGAAATGTAACTACTCAGAGGAAGGGCAGAAGCCCAGCTTCAATAAGCACTGGGTAGCAAGCAAAGATGACCTAATCACATTATTTAGTGTCCTTCTGTACTTTCCCATTAACATGCCTCAGTGTTTTAAAGACTCCCTTCTTTTGCCTTAAGTACTTCTGAAAATTTGTAAAATTTCTGTGTACTCCCTTATTCTTTGCTTGTTCCTTATCATACTATTCTGTTTATTGACTCATGGGAACTGAATCTTAAAATTTTTACCTTTGAAGATATTGATTAGATTTAGTTTTTTTCCCAAAGAATTGTCTGAATTTCCAAAGTAATTCCTATACATTTGTTTGTTTCACATTCTGTATTTCATATGGAAGAAATTTTTGTATCTCTTGATTATTCTTACTTGCCCATTGTTATTTAAGAGTAGGACACTAGAAAATGACTGAAAGATATTTGTTTCTGCTGAACCACATTTATTAGAACTGTTTCCAGTTGTATGTGTATGTTTTTGCATAATCTTAAATAAGTTCTAAGATTAACTAATCTAATAATAATTGCTATGAATTTTAGCTTAGCTTAAAAGGATAATCTTTTTATTGAATTTATTTCAATAACTATATCCAAATGTGGTGTCAATTTCAATATATTTGCCTCAGATTCACTGTTCTTTACAAACAAAATTTAACATTAGCTTTTTAGTTAAAAAGGTACACTAGAATTATTATACTTTATCCCTTTAGATATATTTGACCTCTTAGTAATTTTAGTCAATTACTTTTTAAAAATCTTAAAATCCAATTATATTTTTCATAGGATTAAACATTCAATATATACCTTTTGGATTAAGTATCTTTTTTCCTGCTGAATTACTTTAAAATGACAGATGACTTATAGTAGCAAGTTATTCCCTTGATTAAATATTCTTTAAAAATCTTATACTAATTTTCAAAGATAATGGATAAGTACACATAGGTAATTCTCTTCAATGTCATCTATACTATAGTTCTTTGTTCTTCCCCTGAAATTAATATTTTTCAAAGATATTTGGAATGGCACTTCTACCTTTCAAAAACACTAGAAATTTAGTTAAATACTTTATATTTATTCACAGATTTTGTTATATATTGACAAATGAGAAAGCAGATTTTTTAACTGAAAAAAATTATTTAAAATATTTATAAATGTTTTAAAACTCATTCTTCTAAACTCTTCTTCCTTCTTTTCTATCTACTTATTCTTCTTGTGCTTTATCTATAACCACACATATCAATACTTGCCTATGTTTTGTCAGAAACATAACATCATAACATAGCCAAGGAATATGTCTTTTGGCATCAGCTCTGTGCCATCTTGATGATCCAGTTAGTGCTCTGAAGTAGGGAAACTCAGCTTATGATACAGAAATCATATTGTAAATAAATAGAAAGTAATGAGTATCATTCTTATGATCATTAGATTATGTTAGATATTATTTACTGAGTTACCTGTTATCTAAGAGGCAATCAGAAATTTTTAACACTAAAGCTTGGAATTGTTGAAGTGTAAGATAGATGTAAGGAAAGTCATTATACTGTTGTTGGGGGTGTGAAAAACAAAAGTGAAAACTTCTAAGTCAACTAATTTATTAATTATAATATTTTCCCCCATCTATGGAGAGTATGTTCCTAAAATACCAATCGATATCTGAAACTTTAGATACTGATGGAGTATACTGATCCTTGTATACTCCATGTTTCTTCCTATACATACCTAATGATAAAGTTAATTTATAAACTTGGCACAATACTAAAAATAAAACAATTATACCAATACACTGTAGTAAAATTTCCAACATCATCATTCTTGAGTCTGGGGCCCATTATTAGATGCAAGAAAGTTGCCTGTGTACAAGTAGGACAATATCACAACAGTTGACCTAATGATAGACAGATACTAAGGGACTGATAGGTGAATAACATATATAGTGTGGATACCCTGGGGAAAAATGATTTATGTCCTAGGTGGGACGGAGTGGAACAGTGCAAACCTTCATCACTCTCCTCAGAGCAGCATGCAATTTAAAACTTATAAATTATTTATTTCTAGAAATTTTCCATTTAATATTTTTGAATAAAGTTGAACCTGGAAAGCAGAACTACAAAAAGGGAGAAGAATACTATATCAGCAATGAACTTTATCTTCAGAGTGGGAATAGTTGGAATCATAAAAGATATGATCTGTCTCTATAATGGAGATTATTTCTTACCATTTATTTGACTTTTTATTCATTTAGAAAATAAAGAAACAGGACAAAGTAAATCCTATAATTCCTCAGGTTAAGAAAACTGCATTTTTAATTTATGACAAATGATCCAGGTTAAAGTTATAATTCTAACCTTATGTATCTGACATCCGTTTCAAAATTATTATGGCAAGAGTCCAGTTATAGATTTTCACCTTTAGAGCTGCAACCCTAACTTACTACATGGTTCTAAAATGTGCCCATTTTTCTGACCAAAACCCACAAGGTCTTTCTCTTTCAAACTCTTCATTTCAATCATTAGCAAAAATTGTTGAAGCCCAAATCACAAAATAATTCCCTAAGCCCACCAATTCTTGCCACATGATTATTCTTGCCTTTATCAGTTTCTTGCAGAAATGTTATGAAAGTTCCTTTTATTTTCTCTGCTCTTATTATTGGCCATTTGCAGTCTAATTTGTCATAAAACAAGCAGTATCACTTTTTTATAACATTAGTTATGTCATGTAAATGCTAGATTCAAAATCTTTCAATTATTTTTCATCACATAGAATAAAATTTTAAAATTACAAAATCATATCAAATGTTTATAATTTTACCTACAATTAACTTTCCAGATTTACCTCTTACTTCTCTTCACCCAGTTCACAGCGAGGACATGTCAAATGCACTTGTTTTAAGGATTTTGCAGTTCCTTTTCATTTTTCCAATCTTGTATTCTTATGGCTTGTTTCCTTGTTTATTTGCATCTGTTTTTGAAGAACATCTTCTTAATAAGCATTTTCTGGACTTTGTTATTTAAATTACCATCCTCTCATACTATATCTTATTCTCTGATATTTTTCCTTATATCAGATATTACCACCTATAATTATGATTTTTATGAAATTACTTATAAGTATTTTTCTATTTTATGTAACAATACTGTGGACTTCATGGAGAGATTTTGTTTTATTGATAACTCTCTGTTGCTGAGGACAGCATCTGCTACATAGTAAGCCCGAAGTAGATATATTCTTATCTGATGTAATCCTGACAATTACAAAGCAGTAGGTTTTACTATTGTACTTTTTTATAAGTGAAGAAAAACAACTTAAGGAGACTGTCTCTTGTAGGCTACAATTCTATAAAAACATTTAAATATCTGTTCAGTCAAACCAAAACTACCATCAGTTTCCATTATGTTATAAGTAATATTATTTATCTTCTACTTCATTTAGAAAGATGTACATTAAAGGAAAATGTTCTAATAACATTCAGGAAGAATGTCTTTTTGGTAAAAGAACTTTGATAATTTGCTTAGATTATTCTGTTAATATGTAATAGTAAGGTTAAATTTTAAAGTGGGTGCTTTACATCTTGCTAGGTTTAATTAACATGATAGCATTTAAATTACAGATTACTTGTGCTATAAAATTAACTAATTAAATTGGAGTTATCTCTGGCATATACAAGAAAACTTCAGCAAGAACACAAGATACCAGATTTTTTTTTCTTTTATTTTCTTTCTTTCTTTTTTTTTTTTTTTTCAAATAATACCATTTAGGACAAATACAGATTAAAAATAAAAGGCTTAATTCTCCCTGTTGTAATAGATAGTTGTCCCTCTCTTTCTATTTCTTAGAGATTTCCCCTTAGAAAACTTGCAATTATGTTTTTCTTTCTTTAAAATATGTCTATTATTAGATGTATGATCTCTTTCTGAAAAGTAGATATGCCTTTATTCAGCCTTATAATGCAAGAAAGTCTTTGCCAAGGACCTGGGGACCATCTCTTTCAATGTAAATGTCCAAGGGAGATAGTACTTTTGCTCTGAATTTCTGTGGGGAGATGGGAGTCTAGTATTAGTAGACTTTTTGGTCCAATTTTCCAAACTAACTTCTGTCATAATGATAAGAGAAGTCTGGATACAGCCAACTGACTAACAGATGGTGACCCCAAAGACCAGTTAATTTAGGATTAACTAGCTATGACAAATAATTTTGTCACATTTCTCTTCCTTGAAGATTAGTTATTGTTTATCTTGAAAACACGTTAAGTGTGGGTTACATCTCCATGGCTTTGTAAAAGATTTAGATTTCTGTCTTCACACTCTCTTAATTCATTTCCTGTGATTCCACATCACTTTGTGATTTATGCTTATTCAACTAATTAAAGTGTTATCTTTTGATATTCCTTTGTAGACAGGGTTTCTGCTCAGGGAGAATATTTTATTTTTTATTATGTTTCTCAAATGAATTCAATCTCTTAGTTTAATTGTATCATTTTATTTGTTAATGTATGAAAAGGCTGAATAGAGAAACTGGTGCTATTTGGCTTCAATGATAGAAAGCCATTTGGCCTGCCTTCCTGGAAGAAGACACAAAATCTAGATTACTTGAGGAAACTCAATTGTTTTATCATAATTTATAAAATTAATTATGCAAAGAACAGGTTTAACAATGGGATGTATTAAAAGGTTTTGAGAGACTTCTTACTTGATAATACTACTGGTCCAAGTTTCAGGAACCTGATCTTTAGAAAATTTCCAGCCAATGCTTCTATCAACTCTTGCTGTAGTTTTGAAAGTAATAAATTACTTCTCTTCATAGTCAGGATGAAAATACAGGAAGAGAAAAGTTAAGATACAGAAATTTTTATTTGGGACAGGAATAATGAGGAATAAAGAAGTTTAGAAGACGTGGTAGGATAAAATCTACTTAGAAATGATTAAGGAGAAGCAGACCAGTTAGATTAGGCTTCTACCTTTAAGGAATAACACCATTAAATTGCTTTAAGTAGCCACAGATTCACATAATGAGATACTTATGGTTTTTTCCCAGTTGCTGCAAATAAAAGTTTTAGAAATTTATTTATTTATTTTTTATTTTTAGATATTTTTCAATTCCCAAAGAAATATTGTTTTCCAGTTTTTAAAAATAATCCGTTGATATAATTCTTTTTAGGGCTATGTAACATTTGGTAATTTGTCATCTTTGAATCACAAAGGCAAATAAATTGATGAGTGTGTTAATCTCTAAATATCAAAGGAAATGACAAATACTTTGACTTTATTTCAATCTAAATCTTTTCTTGCCATCCCTGTTGTTTTATAAGCTTCCATGGTAATGAGGCTATTTTTTAGAAAAAAATATTGTTTAAAATATTATTTGGAGTTGTAAAACTTTATACATGTTTTTCTTGGTTACTTATCTATTTTTCCTTCTGAATTATTCATGGGATTGGATGAAAAGTACAGGGCTCAACTCTATTTAGTAGATAACATGTAGCCACTAAAATGTACACTAGCTTCCTTAATCCACAGTGAAGTCCAATAGATTTGATTAGTAAGGTGAATCTAAAAGTGAAAGAGTTGGGACAGGTATTCAGCCTTTTCCTTGGTAGCCTACAGTATTTTACTTTCCCTGCCTTGTAGATCATTACAATCATTACAATCCTTATGGGTCATTACAATTCTTGCCTGTATTTTCACATGCCCTTCTCTCCTGTGTGTGTGTATCCATTATTACAGATGCAATACATGTCTATTGAGTATACCCTCATCTTAATTAATTTTCAAAGACCTTCTTTCTAACTTAGATGGCATTCCAAGTTCTGTATGGACATGAATTTTAGGGGGACATTATTTAAGATAGTATGTTTTGTCTTCTGGTCCCCATAATTCATATCTATCACCCTTGGGAAAATATACTCACCCCATCCACACATCCCTGATGACTTAACTTATTTCATCATTAACTTTAAATAAAAAATCTCATATATATATATATATATATATATATATATATATATATATATATATATATATTGGCATCTCAAAAGTTTCAAATCTTTAAATTTCTAACCTCATATTTATGGTTTTGCTTAATAAAATCATGTAAAATATCAGGGTTTTTTTTTTGTTTGTGTGTGGGCAAGGTGGTGGTGCATAGGTGTATATCTGTATGTCTTAACCCACACAGCATATTCTTTTGAGTAAGGTAAGAAAAATGTTTCAACATCATATAAATAAGTACAGATGAGATTCTAGATAGGATCTCCAACAACATTATTCACTTCTGGGTAATTGTGAAAGTAGAAAACAGTTTTTCTGCTTCTAAAATATATTGGTAGGTTAAGCAAAGGATAGATATTCCCATTCCAAATGGAAAAAATGGGAAGAATAAAAGAGTCACTGCTCTGAAAAAATTGAAATCCTAGCAGGGGAAATTCTGGTTGAAATTAGGTTTCAAAGCCTGAGAATGATACTCTGGGTTCCTACAGGAGCAGAGGACCTGCTTTCTCAGCCCCACCTACTCCCATTTTCTTAGAGAATCCTAGTAGTCTGCAGACTTCCTTGGTTTGTGCTGTCTCTGTCCCTTTTGGTCAAAGCTGATGGAATGTCAACTGACAGACATTCTTAAATTCTTGTTAGTTTTCATGGATGTCAAGAGTATCCATTTCCTTCAGTCCAAGGGTTCTCCTTAGCTCCTTCCTGGTTACTTGGTCATTTTTCCTGTTTTCTGTTGAAGTGGTTGATTAAACCCTTAAGTCATAAGCCCCACCTCTCCAGTGAAGATTTGGCCAACCGTACCCTTAGTACTATTTAAGGGCACACTATCTGATTAAACTGAGAATTTTTCAAATCAAAGACTGATTCTGTTGTTCTTGACAATTTCTTTCCCAGTTGAATCTCCTTTCTCTCACCTTTCACTGTAAGTAGCAAGAGAAAACAAGGCTGCATCTTCCACATTTTGTTTGAAAATCTTCTCATATAAATTTCCAAGTTCAAGGATGAAGTACCTGAATAGCATGTCCAAGCCCCTGGGTCCAATGCCCAGCTCGGACAAAAATTTTTTCCATGTTCACAGCATATCAATTCTGCTTTCTACTCAGTAGAAAATATTCAGCCATATTTTCTGTCACATTATAACAGTGTACAGTGTCTAATAGCATGCTTCTCATTTTCATCTGCAACCTCACCAGAAGTAATTTGAATGTTTGATTTTCTATCAGTTTTCTGTTCTTGATGATATATGTATTCTTCAAGATGATAGATGCTTTCTCCATTTCCTACCTGTACTGAGCATCACCAGAATCACTTTCAGCATCCATTTTTCTACCAATAGTCTCTTCAAGGAAATGTAGCATTTTTCTAACTTTTGCCTCAGAATCCTTCTGTTCTCTACACATTTTCCATTTATAAGGCCACTTTCACATTGTTAGGTACTTATTACAAAAGCACAGCACACCCCAGTGCCAAAATCTATATTAGTTTCACAGGACATCCACAATAAAGTACCAGAAATTTGGTACCTTAAAACAACAAAAATTTATAATCTCACATTTCTGGAGGCTAGAAGAACAAAGCTGAGATGTTAGCACGTCAATTTATCCTTGCGGGGGAGGGGGGGATCCTTCCTTGCCTTCTAAGATGCTGGAGAAGAAATACTACACCTTGTGGCTGTGTAGTTTCCCATGGTTGCCCACAATTTTCAGATTTTCTTTGCTTATATTGTCATCACTCCAATTTCTACATATATCATCAGGTGGTCTTTCCTCCTCTGTGATTCATGTGTTTTCATACAGTTTCTTATTAGAAAGCCAGTCACTGGATATGATGTGACCTCATCTTAAATTAACTAATCACATCTGAAAAGTCCTAACTTTCAAATAAGCTCACATCCTTTGGTGCTGGATACACATGGATTTAGGAGGATATGATTCAGAAGCACACTGAGAATTCAGTTTGTGCCACATAGACAGATCTCAAGTTTGTGGCCAGATAACCTCTAGGTACAAAAATACCTACCTCTGGATTAATTGAAGTGTGTATCAGGAAATGTGAGGAAGATCTTCACAAGGTACAACACTTTTTCTTTCAATGGGATAAGTATTCTTTCTTGTGCTTTCCTGTTTGTCACCTGAGACTTCATTCTAAGTACATCATTTCTTTACCTGAATGAAAATATTTATAATTGCATCTAAATATTTCTAATTATGTTAAATAATTAATTGTCTTTTCTCTGTCTTCTATACTAGCATTGACAGGTTTTTTATTGGCTTGATTTTTTTCACTTCCACATGACTATGAAATAAATAAAATTTCAAAAATGCAAAATACCTTTCTTGTTTAATTGTGATTATTCTTTACAAAAATAATCTGTGATTACTATATAAGGGATTTACTACTGCTATTTTTATGTGAACTAATATATTTATATATTTAGTTTATCAGTCAATTATGATAACATTAATATACATAACACATAATAAAAGCTCTTTGGAGTTCTCATTTTAATGAGTTAAAGGTTTTATGAGACAAGAAAGTTTGAGAATTAGCTACTCTAATATTCTCTCTCATGGTGTCAAAATGGTTTTGGTTGTCCCAAAATTCACCTTCTCACACAATAAAATGTGATATCTAAAGAGATTAATGTCTCATGTCTTATTTTTAAAGTTTTGGAGTTGGTTATCCCTTACGTTTAGTGTAGTGATACATGCTTAGTATTTAGCACCTCTAAACTAATTATTGTCAAAGAGAAATGCTTTGATTACTGAAAAATCATTCTTTATGGCCTAGAAATGATTAATCTTATATCAGTTACATCACTGATCCACAAAGCCACCAAGTCATTAGAGAAAAGGGTGACCTCTTATGTAAATGACATAATAAATAGTACCTTGCATTACCAAAAGAGGTCATTTTGAAGATTTTTTTTCCTATTTTTGCATTTCACCAAAAATTATTTTCTTCTGATAATCTACATTGTTAAATTTGAAATTAATCTTTTCATTTTAGTGGATACAACACATTTTGTTATATGTTAATTAACATTAATTTATTCTGCCTACAAGTAATAGATATTTGTATTGGTTTGCTAATCTGTAGAAGAAGTTCCCTGAATTCTATAAGTAGCAGTGGAATTTATGGGCATTCACTAAGAACGTCTTCAAGTCATCAGAAAAAAATAATAATACTTAAAAATATTGAGATAAATTTAGACAACTGAAAAAATAGAGGCCATAGTCTCCACACAAATACTATTTCTGACACTAATAGCAATTTTGGAGGTACCCCCAAACACCCTCAAATTCAGAATTCACTAGGGAGACTCACAGAATTCAGTAAAAGCTCTTATACTATCAGTTTCATATATTCCAGGGAAAGGATGCACATTTAGATCAGCCAAAGAAGGGATACACAGGGAAGTTGGAAGAAGGTTTCAAATGCAGAATTTCCCTAGTCTTATTACTGTTATGTCAGGATAACATGCATGGAATGTTGCCAATGAAAGAAGGTGACCAAAATTTCAGTGTCCAGGATTTTTTCATATTATTCCCCACAGTTTCTTTTTCAAGTATTATTAATGAAATTCAATCTGATATTGTCATATGCTTACAGCATGGAATGATCAAATCCATATTCCCTTTTACCACTCTCTACCCACACTCTCTACCCATTCCCAGTTTATAGAAAACACTATTATGCTTTTGGCTTGACTTTTTCTTACCTTCCATACATCAGAGAGAATATTTGGTATTGTCTTTCTGAGTTTATCTTATTTCATTAACATAATGTCCTCCAATTCTTTTGCTTCAAATGACAGGAATTCATTTTTATTCTTGGGGGATTAACACTGCGTTATTTATATATGTCACATTTTCTTTAGCTTTTTGAGGAACCACCACACTATTCCCTATGATGGCTATACTAATTTACATTTTCACCTACAGTGTGAAAGCGTACCTTTTTCTTAACATCCTCACCAGTATTTTTTATTTTAATCTTGTAAATTTTTTGACAGTAGCCATTGTACCTGTAGTGAGATGGTACCTCATTTCAGTTTTGATTTGTATGTCCCTGATGGCTAATGATATTGAGCATTCTTTTTCTTAATTTTTTGAATTTGTTTTAATTAGTTATACGTGATAACTTTGATATATCATACAAAGATGGACTATAATTTCTCATTTTTCTGAGTGCATATGTCACAGAATCATATTGGTCATGCAGTCACATATAGACACACAATAATAATGCCTGTTTCATTCTATTATCTTTTCTACCCCCACATCCCCTCCCCTCCCCGCCCATCACTTCTCTCTACCTAATCTAAGGTAACACTATTCTTCCCTAGTGCCCCAACCTTTGTGAATTAGCATCTGCCTATTATAGAAAACATTTGGCCTTTGGTTTTGTAGGATTGGCTTGTTTTGCTCAACATGATATTCTCCAACTCCATTTACTGGCAAATTCCATAATTTTACTCTTCTTTAAAACTGAGTAATATTTCATTCAGTATATATATCACATTTTTTCATCCATTCATCTATTGAGGGATACCTAGGTTGATTCCATAGTCTACCAATTGTGAATTGAGCTTTAAACATTGATGTGGCTGTGTTACTATAGTATGCTGATTTTAAATCCTTTGGGTATAAATCAAGGAGTGGGATAGCTGGGTCAAATGGTGGTTCCATTCCCAGTCTCACCAGCAATGCATGAGTGTACCTTTTTCACCACATCCTTGCCAAGTGAGAGATAGAGATTCAGTTTTATTTTGCTACATATGGATTTCCAGTTTTGCCAGCACCATTTATTGAATAGAATATCTTTTCTCCAGATGCAAAAATTCTCAATAAAATTCTGGCAAATCACATTCAAAAACATATTAAAAAGATAGTGCACCACGATTAAGTGGGATTTACCCCAGGGATGCAGGTTTGGTTCAACATACAGAAATCAATAAATTTAATATATCATATTAATAGACTAAAAACAAGAATCATATGAGCATTCTTTAATGTATTTGACATTTGTATTTCTTCTTTCAGAAGTGTATATTCAAATTTGTGCATTTTTTAAAACTTAGATTACTTGTTTTTTGTCATTAAATATTTTTAGTTCCTTGTATATTATTGACATTAATCCACTGTCAAATGAATAGTTAACAAATATTTTTTCCCATTATGTAGGTTGTTGTTCACTCTTTTGATTATTTTCTTTGCAGAGCAGAAGCATGGTCATTGAATATAATTCCATTTGTCAAAATTTTTGCTTTTGTTGCCCAAGCTTTGGAGTCTAATCCAAATAAATTATCAGCTGTACCACTTCTTGAAGTGTATCACATATATTTTTTTTTTTCCTGTGGCTTCAGCGTTTCAGGTCTTGCATTTAAGTCTTTTGTATATCTTATGCTGATTTTTGTACAGGATAAGACAGGGATCAAATTTTATTCTTTTCCATGTGTACATCCAATTTTCCTTACACCATCTATTGAAAAATCTTTTTCCAGTGTATATATTGCTAACTTTGTATGGATGCATGAACTTATTTATGAGATCTCTATAATGTTTTTATTGAGACTTCATCAAATAGGAATTATTGGTTCATTGGCCAGGAGGTTGGCATCAGTCCCAAGGTTGATTAATACTGCATGACCTATCTTAAATAAAAGAGGATTTTTCTGATATGTTGAGTTCCCATCTTAATGCCTTTGAATGTGAGAACCTACCACTATGTTCTTCCCATGCATGGCAATGCCTATAGAAATCAAAGACACTCCTGCGAAAAGTCCAGTTCACTCTTAAGAAAAGGTAGTGATATACTATGATGACAAACACCCAATACAAGAAAAGCAGACTGCTGAAATAAACATTTAACTCATCCAAATATTAGAGGATAAATATCTGGATTTTAAATAATTATAATTAAAATGTTATAGAAATGATCAATTAATAAAATAGATAAAATTATGAAAAAGTTCATTAGATATATATATTCATATTCATATTTTCCACTTTTACTCTTTCTCATGAAAAGGATGAGGAAGAATATGAGAAATGAGAAATGCCTTGGTTTCAAATTTTAAAATTTGAAAATTTTAAAGTATGAGCAAGAGTAAAGTGGAAAATATGAATATGGAAAATAATTATTATAAATTTTTTAAAAAGGTATAAATGTAATAGTACATTATGCCAAGAAAGAAGAATTTCAATGGGAAAACATGTATATTTTTAAAATGATCAAAGTGAATCAAGAATTAAACTAAAAAGATTCAAAATGATGCATGAATTATGTGCAAAGACATAATATATGTAAAATTGGAGTCTGGGAAGGATAGAAGGGAAAGTGTGAAAAGAATATTCAAAGAGAAAGTAAGCCAGTATTACTTCAGCACTGATGGAGCAATGAATTCTCACATAAAGAAAAAAAAGTTCTGCAAATTCTATTGAGAAACATACAATGAAAACCAAATGTGCACACATTTTAGACATGTTGCTTTCAAAGAGTTATGGAAGATTTTGCATTAGAAATTATAGAAGCCAGAAGACAATGGCATAATGTCTTGAAAAATGTAAAAGAAAATATCAGCCCCCCCAAATTTCTATACATTGTGTAATTACACTTTAAAAATAAAAATAAGACATATTCAGAAATAAATGAAATATTTAATTAAATTGCATTTTTCTTTAAAAACAGTTGTTGATAAAAAAGAACTGTTCAAAATTATTCTTTCTTTTTAAAATTATTTCTTTCATACATGACAATAGTGGAATGCATTACATTCATAATAATCCATTCACAGCACAATTATTTTTTTTGATAATGTATATATTTAGAAAATAATCGTGATTATATGTGTGCAAAATAAGTTGTTTTTTTTTTAAACCACATGTACAAAGGCAGTATTCAAAAGGCAATGGGGATATGATCATCTAAGGTTCTTGGTAGTATAACAGAACAAAGCAGCAGCACAGGCAGTAATTTTTAATACATTCATTTTAGGTTCTACTGGTGTTACATAAAAGTAAATGGTAAAACTAATCATTTCTATTAGATTGTAAGAAAGACACATAATGTAATATCTTGTGTAATCATGTATAAAATAAGAATATATAATAAGCACAGAGAAGTGAAAATATTAAAACTTCAAAATGAATAGACTATTCTTGTTTTATCTTGTTTATATTCTTATAGAAATATGGCATTGACAAAAGCTACAGGGTTATTTTGAGGTAATGACATTTAGTAGGGTGTTTATCCATCTTAGGTCCTTTTTTCTCATATTGACCTTCCTATTTGCATTCTATAATAATGGGAACACCTTGTCGGTTTCCAGGCACATAAAGACAGAGGAACACACTCATACCATCTTTGAGGCTTCTCTTAAAATTTCCTTGAATTCGTAGGTTATTTCTAACTCACATATATTAATTCCTAATAAAAACTACTGTGTAACTTAATAAAATATCATGAAAAAATGAACACTGTTAAAGTAATAATTTTTTGTATACAGAAGTGAATTTTACATAATTAATTCTCTTTTATAATAGAAAAAAACCTTGGCACTCATAACCTTCCTACTGTCTTCCACCAAATTCCATGTTTAATAATTAGATAATAATTTTAAGAAAAACTATTACCATATTAAATTTTGAACACTTGATTTACATCACTGTTCCTTATCTTAGTATAATATTTTGATTTTTAAAATTTGAAACCAGGGCATTTCTCATATATTTTACTCATTTTCCTTCTCCCTAATTTCTTACCTTTGTTCAACTGAAAGTCAGTTTCATTTGTTAGATAAAAACCTCACAGGTACTGTATAATCTGATTTCCACAAAAAAGAAGACTATGTGTGAAAATAGAAGATTATTTTATACTCTAAAGAAAAATAAGTGCACAAAAGTTTTGAATGTTTTATTTGTTGTATAAGATTTTTATAATACTTATAGAGTCAAAATTACTCTACTTACTTTATATTTCTATTTCTTCATTTTAAATTGGATGTAACTCTTTTTTGGAGGTTTGATAATACTATATTTTAATTTCTATCCCTTTAGCATATTTTTGGCTTTTGAAAAATGTTTCTTCTTTATTATAACTATTATATTTCCCTGTATGAATTCAGTCTTTACAGTTCAGATATATATACAGAAAATGTGAAAATGTAATTAAGGTTTCATTTTTCCCCAATATTTTAGGAAAGATTTTTGCCCATAACCCGCATTACTAGGAATCATCTATTTATACATTTTTACATAATTTAATAGCATCTCAGAAACAATTGCAATTTAATCAGCTCATTCTTACTGTCAAGTGCCCTTCCTACTAAAGCAATAGAAACTTTGATTTTAAGGTAGTATATAGCAATATACGTGGTCTAAAAGAACAATTTTACCTCATGCTAATAAAAACTTTATGACCCTACCAATAAAAGGATATTACCCTTAATCTGCTAAACAGCCATGATATGAGTTCCAATTATCATCAAAATCTATTTCTTTTTATGACGGCAGTGGTTGAACCCAGGACCTTGCATATGCTAAGCACATCCTCTACCACTGAGCTGCACAACTCAGCCCCTATCATTATATCCTTATTAGGAGAAATACTTAATGTTTTAAAATATAATACATTATTTTAGAATTTTAAACTACAGAATGAACATTACACTTTTATAAAATAGATTATTAAAAAGCATTTACAGAAAAATATTTTAAAAACTAGTCTTATTGTAATAAGAAAATGCTGAAGAGAACTAATACCCCAATTTGAGTGTTTTTACAATCATCAGTTGATAGCAAATGTAATTTTTGATATGTCGGATCACAAAGATGGCTTGAAGTTATACCAATCAGATAGGCATGGTGGCGCACACCTGTAATCACAGTGGTTCAGGAGACTGAGACAGGAGGATCTCAGATTCAAAACCAGTCTCAGAAATAGCAAGGCACTATTCAACCCAATGAAACCCTGTCTCTCAAGTACAAAATAGGGCTGGAAGTTGGCTCAGTGGTTTAGTATCTCTGACTTCAATCCCCCAAACCCCCCCGCCGCCCCCCCAAAAATCTTAGATTTGGTCATTTGATGCTATCCTACAATTTTTTAATATTCTGTTGAAGGCTTCTTACCATCTTCACTGTGGTCAACTTTATTTTCAAAATTGTGTATTTTGTCTTACATTACCTGATGTTCTGTCTTCCAAGTGATCTAGTCTGTTGGTGATGCTTTCTACTGAGTTTTTATGTGGTTTATTGTTTCCTTCATTTCAAGGATTTCTGATTAAAGAACTCAAAAAACTAACAACAACAACAAAAAAAAAACAAATAACCCAATCAATCAATAGGCTAAGGAGCTGAACAGACACTTCTCAGAAGAAGATATACAATCCATCAACAAATATATGAAAAAATGTTCAACATCTCTAACAATTAGAGAAATGCAAATCAAAATTACTCTAAGATATCATGATATCTCAATACACTTTTCTCATGCCAGTCAGAATGGCGGTTATCAAACAGCAATAAGTGTTGGCAAGGATGTGGTAGGAAAAGGCACACTCATATATTGCTGGTGGGACTGCAAATTGGTGCAGCCAATCTGGAAAGCAGTATGGAGATTTCTTAGAAAACTGGAAAGGGAACCACTATTTGACCCAGCTATCTCACTCCTTGGTCTACCCAAAGTACTGAAAAACAGCATACTACAGTAACACAGCCACATCAATGTTTATAGAAGCTTAATTCACAATACCTAAACTGTAGAAGCAAGCTAGAGGCCCTTCAGGAGATGAATGAAAAAATGAACTGTGGTAAGATACACAATGGAATATTACTCAGCATTAAAAGAGAATAAAATTATGACATTTGCAGTTAAATGGATGGAGTTGGATAATGTCATGCTAAGTGAAGTAAGCCAATCCCCCCAAACCAAAGTCTGAATGTTCTTTCTGATAAGTGGATGCTGATCCATAATGAAGGGGGTTTGCAGGGGAAAATGGAGAAACTTTGGGCAAAGGGGAGGGAGGGAAGGGGAGGGATATTGAGGCAGGAAAGATGGTGGAATGAGATGGACATCATTATCCTAGGTACATGTATTACTGCACAAATGGTGTGATACTACATCATGTACAACCAGAGGAATGAAAAATTGTGCTTCAATTGTGTACAATGAATCAAAATGAATTCTCCTGTCAAATATATCTAATTTAAATAAACAGCTTTAAAGAAAAGGAAAAAAAATCAAATCAGGAAGATATTTGATTTAAAAATAATAATGCAGTATTAAGTTTTAATTTAAAGATATAGTTAGTCCATTTGCTTCATGGAATATGAGAAAAATGTATATATATAAATATTTTGATCCTACCTTCTTTACAATCTCTTATTTTCTCCAATTTTTAGTCTTCTAAATGTATTCAATATTATTATTCCTTTTATAATATTATAATATTTCATTAAAATATAAATATGATCTTAATTCTTCCATAACTAAAGCATGCAATAAAATTTACTTGATAGGGAACTTATTTCTATTTTTTATTTACTTATTTAACTTATTTTTTTCCTTTGGTTTGTTACTTATTTCTTTAATTCACTTTTTTTTCATTTGGTTATTGTGTATTTCATATAGGGGAAGCACAGTATTCCTTGGTATTGACATATCAGAGTATTTAAAACCAGTCCTATCTACAGTGGCCTTTAATTGGTTTTGGTGTTTGTTATTGCACATAATATTATCATAAAAATTTGTGTAAATATAATTTTCAATATATGTATGAATCTCTACAAGAAAATTTCCCCTAATGGCTGGATTAGTTCTAGGAGTAGGTATGTTGTTATATTGATAGATATGGATAGATTATCCTCCATAAGAATTTAAACAATTAGCACTCCCATTTATAAGGTATAAGAAAGCAGATTTTTTTATAATGGCACCTATTGAATAATTTTTGCCAATACCAGAGCTGAAAAATGATATCTCAATAGACTTTACAATTGCATTTTTATAACTGAGATTAGAAAAAAAATATTATCCAACACTTGCTTTTATCTAAGCATTTTAGATATTTTCATCATTTCTGTGTTGCTTGCAAGTATTTTGTTCTCAAATTTTAGTGACTTCATTTAATAGGGAAAGTAATCCGTTGTTTATATCTTAAAAGTATTTTCCTAATATGTCATTTGTGTTTTCAAGAGAAAACATGATTTACTTATTTTTCAGATTTCTTTTATGAATATATACATTTAAAATCATGAATCAAATATGATTTGTCCTTGTATACTCATAATGTGAGAGACAGACCCACATCATTTTTTCCAAGTGACTAAATAATTATCAAAAAGTTATTAATTACAAATTTGATTTTCCTTTTTTAACCTTAAATGCCACCTTTACTATATGTTAAATGCATTGTCATTTGAATACATATCTGGACATCATTTTCCTGAACTCTTATCCCCTCTCTCTGTTCACTGTTTGCTTGTGTATATTTAATATTTGGGTACCTTGCAGAGCCAATTCTCATTCACTGCTTTCCTTTGTCAGAGTTTTCTTGGCAACTTTTTGTTTATTTTTATACCTGTCCTGTGGCGTAAGCATCTTTGATATAAGAAAAAAAGCCTACTGATATTAGGATATGCACATTCATTTATTAAATAATCTTGGGAAAAGATTGACACCTTGATCCCAATGTTTAAATAAGAACCAATATTCCATACCATAAAATGCATATCCTCCCTTTTATATTTCAATTTATTTTTTCCTGCACACCTGAGAAACTGTATACATAGGAAATTTCATATATTTTTCCTCATATATTGGAAACTTTATTTTTTTTTTCATCAAATAATGGTTACTTTCAATTTTGTGCCATAGAAAAATTTGGCAAATATATAGTGGAGTTAATATCTAAGTAATATGTTTTTTTTAACTCATTTACAACTATGTGGTTCTTAATATTTCAAAAATAGACATATAAGCCCTTTAAAAATTGGTAATTTTGCCCAATTTTAGGAGGCTTAAAAATGTTTTACATGTTTCCTGATATAGGTTTTAAACTTTCTTTTATTGTTAACTTCATTTTTTTGTGTCTTGTTTATAAGTGTGAATTTTGTGTATTGATGCACACACTAGACTATATAGATACACTTTTTTCACTCAGTATAAAATTTTAGTTGCTATTTATTTAATATACAGAGAAAAATATTTGTAGATATCAATTTTCATGCCAGTGGCAGTTTCCTTTGTACTACTTTTCAGTTAATTGTCTTGGGTTTTTATGTACATATTGAGTATATACTCATAGGACTAGAAGGTTATTCTTCATTTGTATTTCACTTTTGTCTAGCTGTATTGACTGATATCTAAGATGATGCTAAATCCTCAAGGAGAAAATTAGCATTATTTTTTGTTTCTGATTTTGGTGAAAATGCCTCTTTTTGTTCTTACTACAAATGATCTGATTAGGTATTGCATATGTCTTGATAATTTATTATCTTTTGACTTCAATTTTATTGTATCACAAATAATCAGGTGTAAGTATATGATTTTAAAAGCTTTTATTCAGAATTTATTAAAATTATCATTCTGTTTTATTCTTAATACTAATACTTAATACTAGTCTTAATACTAATGTAAACTATGTATATACATTAAAATATTATGAATATATTCATAGGTTAATGCAAAATATATATATTTTTCATACCTAGTATAGCTAGTAGATACTTGTACTGGAAAAAACTCATTCGTGACACAGTATAATTTTTTTAAAAATATTTTTTAGTTGTCAATGGATCTTTTATTTTATTTATTTATGTATATGAGGTGCTGAGGATTGAACCCAGGGCCTCACATAAGCCAGGGAAATGCTCTGCCACTGAACCATAACTCCAGCCCTCGATACAGGATTCTTTTTTTTTTTTAAAGAATTTTTTTTAATATTTATTTTTTAGGTGTAGATGGACACAACTTAATGCCTTTATTTTTATGTGGTGCTGAGGATCAAACCCCGGTTCCACCCACTCAGCTCTCTACCGCTGAGCCACAATCCCAGGTTAGCTAGATTCATTTTACTAAGATTATTCTTACAATTAATATATTGTTATAGTAGGATAGATATCTGGCAATCTTCTGTTTTATCTGTATGAGTTTGGAATCAGATTCATACTGAATTAATAAAATGTCTTGATATATTTTATTCTCCACTTCATAAGCAATTATAATAACATTGAAATTTTATAATGGTTTGTTCTGTAAATTTTTCTGTGCTTAATCTGTTGTAGAAAGCATGTTATTTTGTAATCAGATTGTTGTCCATATTAATTCTGCATGCATGTATTTACATATGTGGAATTCTTATGGCTTAAAATATTTTTCAGTTTTTAAAATATTTTATGAGCATTTGGAAAGAAAATATATCCTCTCTTATTAGGCACAGAGTCCAGAAATATCCTTAAAATATGATTCATTTATTTTGATACTAATTCTCATTTTTTTAATCTACCTTCACTAAAATTACATATTTCTGTATTCTACATTTTTACAGAAAATTTATGTAATTTTAATACCATCTTAACTGATCTGCTTAATATTATGCTAAATATATACATATAAAACTTTATTTTTTATCAGATGATTTATTACTCTCAATTTTGTACCACAGAAAAATTTAGCAAAATAATTTGATTTTTTACTGATTTATAAGTATATAGTTTTTAATATTTTAAACATATGTACATGTGCCCTCCCCAAATAGATCTATTTTACACAATTTTAGGAGAACTTGTATGAACCCGTTGTGACTTGTTTTTCAAGCATTACAGATTCAGAACCCATGTTATTGACAAATAAATTGAGTGCCACATTAGAACATTAATTTAAATAAGGTTTGTATTTTATTACATTATTTGCTAGACCAAATATAGCACTCTATGCCTTAGCATCAGAGATTTTTTCTATCCATAATAAAATGACCTCTATCTGTATTAAACACTAATAGGAAAAAAAATATCTAGTGAATTAAATTGTGTAATTCACATTATGCTTCTGCATGTATTTTTTCATTTTATATAACTCTTTGAATTAGGAAAAATGATTATTTCCTCTTTAACAAAACAAAAAGTGTGCCTTGAAATGTAATGGCATATTCAATATTAGTAAATAAAGAAGGTATAACTTTAATGTAGCCTTCTGAGTTCATCCTAAATTCTGTACATCTGAGACATGAATGCTCATCCATTTTCCATGTTCAACCACATAAAGATTTTTAAAAAGTAAAAAAAAAGAAAGTTAAACATAATTTAATGGAAGTTTCACAAAGATAGAGGTGTATGTTTTCAGAATTTTCCTTTATTTTCAAAGGTTACTCTTCTTTGCTTTTATGCTATTCTATATCCTTTCCATTATTAAACAATATTTATAGTGAGATATATATCTCTATCTATCTCTCTCTCTCTGTAAATCTGTATGTGTGTGCAGATGTATGTGTGTATGTAAAAGTGCACTTAACCTTAATGGCAAATAATACAATGGCAAAGAAGAACATTACTGGTTAAATAAAATGTTGGCTACTCTAAACCTAGGTCTTAATTTGTTTTCTAATATACTTAACTTCAAATTCTAGTAGTTTTCTATACTACATGTGTTAGTCATCATTTTGTTGCTTTCACCAAAATATCTGACACGGTCAACCTAGAGGAAGAAAAGTTTATTTTGGCTTATGATTTCAAGGCTCTTGGTCGCTGGCTCTTAAGCAGAAATATGGCAGAAGAGCATGGCAGGAGAAAGCTGTGAGCTCAGGGCAGCTAGGAATGGGGCTTAGGAGAAGGTCCAGGAAAAGGATAAACCCTTTCAGGGCATTTCCCTAGTGACCTGCATCCCCAGCTAGGTCCCATCTTCCAGTAGTTAATCCTGTTGTTAATGGCTTAATCCACTGATGTGGTTAGAGCTTTCCTGACTCCAGCATTGCCTAAATGCCCCAACTCTGAACCTGCTGCATCAGCAAATTCTTTTACCACATGCACTTTGAGGATATTCAAGGATCAAATCATGACACTAGAGATGCTGTTTTGCTCTCTCCTTAAAGAGTAAGCATTTGACTCAGATGACAAAACTTAAGATAGATAGGTTCATGCACAATATATTTATCCAATAAATCAAGAAAGGTCAATAAAATCCATCTAAGTATTTTAATCAGCATTTTATTTTTTTCTGCTGTGACTGAAAGACCTGACAACAACAATTAGAGGAGGCAAAGTTTATTTTGAGGCTCATGGTTTCAGAGGTCTTAGTGTATAGATCATCAACTCCATGAGAGAGACAGAGAGAGAGAGAGAGAGAGAGAGAGAGAGAGAGAGAGCTTACTCTCCTTATCAGGATAAAATACAAACCCCAAGGGCATGCCCTTAAGGGACCTACCTCCTCCAGCCATACCACACCCTGACCACAGTTACTATCCTGATAAGGAATGCACTCTAAGAAATTTAAACCTCTTATAATCCATTTCACCTCTAAATTTTCTGCATTGTCCCAGACATGAACTTTTGGGGAACACCTAGTATATAAACCATAAAAGCCTGGAACAAATTTGAAGAAATTTGATCACTTATTTATAATCAGTGGTCTTGAATTCTAAGACATTTAAAAAATAATTGTTAATGAATGCAATCCTAGACATTAATTCAATATCATCCATATTGTTAAGTCAACCATTCTTATATTTAAGCTATTGTCAGTACAATCAAATCACATTTTGATTGTTTTTATCACTTTTTAATCATCTGTTCAGATAATAGTGATGATTAAGAATATTTAAATGAATATATCTGCTTTGGAGGATTTTAAAAATGTCTATGTTCAATGACACTTGGCTTTTTAAGAATACTTTTAATAGTCTTCTCTGTATTAGAAATTATTTTAAGTCAATAAATATTTAGTATCAGTCACATAGTAAAGAAAATAGTATAGTTAACATTTAACTTTTCTTTCTGGTATAGTGGCATTGAATTGTCTTCTTGTGTGTGTTTCTGGAACTACTTAAATCTTAACACAAGAGCAATCAAGCTCACTATTATAGTATTAACTTATTCATTCCATTAAATCCAGAAAAAAAAGTAAAAGGAGTATTTATTTCAAAAAAAGATGTCTTCAACCTAGTTAAATGTTGTAGTCACAGAAGACAACAGTGTTTCTTAAGAAGTGCGTCTGTTTTTCTTTGGATTTAGGAAAAATTGTTTTTTTCTTTCTTGTTGATATTGGAACACTTAAGTATATACTTTTAATTTCAAAAATATAGAACTATACTAGTGTGACTCTACACCATATAAAGCCAGAGAAATGAGAAGTTGTGCTCTATTTGTGTACAATGTGTCAAAATGCATTCTACCATTATGTATAACTAATTAGGACAAATTTAAAAAATTTTTAAAAAGAACTAATTCCAAATATAAAAATTGGTAAATAATATGCAAATTAGAAGGTAGTAATTTGAATTAAAAAGTTAAAAACTCCATGTTATGTCATGGAGCCAATGCAAGAATGTTCAGAGGAGAAATGATTGGGTTATGAGAGTCTTAACACAATCAGTGACTTAATTCCCTGATAGGAATCAACTGAGTGGTAATTGAAGTGATAAGATGTGGCTGGAGTTGGTGGGAATTGGGGCGTGGCCTTGAGGTATATATGTATCTGGCAAGTGGAGACTTCTCTTTCTGCTTCCTGATGACCACATGAGCCACTTCCCTCTACTACACTCTTCTACCTGTGATGTTCAGCCTCACCTTGAGCCCTGAGGGATGGAGCCTGCTGTCTGTGGATTGAGACCTCTGAAACTGTGAGTCCTCAAAGAAACTGTTCCTCTTTTATTATTGTGCTGGTTGGTTTTTTAGTCACAGTGGCGAAATAGCTAACTAAACACTCCATAATCAGACTTGGAAAAAAAGGAGAGAACAATTAATTAAAGGTTATTTTCACTGAAGTTGTTTATTTATGTCTCCAAACCAAATTTCAATATAAATTAGATTTCATTACTCTTGCAAAGGCAACATAAACAAGAGTTCTAGAGTATTGGTATGTATTTTGTAAGGCATAGTATGCATCAATGAATTGGATTATGATTTTGCCATGAAAATCTCCCATGTCTATAGTATCTTTGGGAAAAAGCAATCAAAACACTGAGTTGTTACTTTATTACTCTAACCAAACTTAATTGGACTTAGAAGGGACAGCTTACAGTAGATGGGGTAGAGAGAGAAAATGGGAAGGGAGGGGAGGGGGGATAGTAGAGGATAGGAAAGGTAGCAGAATACAACAGTTACTATTATGGTATTATGTTAAAATGTGGATGTGTAACCGATGTGATTCTGCAATCTTTGTAATGTTTTGAATAACCAATTAAAAAAAAAGAGAGAGAGAAGCAAAAACTTATGAAGACAATGTGGTTTGCTCAATAGCTATGCCTGACTATCTCACAAAACATAAGCTTTCAAATGTTATTTAAACAAGATATTTAAATGTGACACATAGAGAATGTGAGGGATTTAATAAGCACAAGAGTTTAAGTTCAGTTTCTGGTCTGCTCTATCCAGTGATAGCAGGTGAAAAGCATACAAACTTGCTAAAAATTTCAATTTAAACCCACATCTTAGCTTTTATTACTATTTGACATAGCTACTATATATTTTTAGTTTAGTTGTTTACTCTCAAAATCTATTTCACATATGTATTCTCTCCAAATTCCCATTCCTTCCAATCCTACTCACTCCCTGCTGGAGTTTGCTTCATTAAAGCCATTGGAAAGCTACATTGGATCAGTGAGAAAAGTTAATATCCAGTCCCAGAGACCCTCCAAAGCTGTCACATAACAAGCAGTTTCTGTGTCCCTGTCCGTATTTCACTCCTCCCCTCTCTCCCTCCACCAGTCACTGTCTCCTTTGTGGTGCTAAATTCTATAAGATTGCTGCTTCCTTGGTGATCACAGTTTCCATAGGGAAGCTCCTTATTCCCCAGTTTCACCAGGTCCTGCTGCTCCTATAATACCTTGCTTTCTTAGCACAAATAAAACAATCTTCTTCTATGAACTTACTAGCAAAAGGAAGTGGCAGAGTTTTTGAATTTTGCTAGATGTTGATTGATTCATCCTTCCTAGCAGTCAACTTCAGCTTTCATCACAAGACCAGCACAGACTTTTCTAATTTTAATTGCTCTCCATAAAGTGATCACATGATACCATGTCCTTGGAAGGCAAAAGATAAAGGAGTATGATTTAGGAAAACAATGATTTGTAGTAATTAATTTATAATGGAAGTAAAATTCAAGAAAACAGTGCAGAGAGATTTATAGAAGAAAACTGACAAGATAAAAAACAACAACAAAAACACTACAGAAATAAGGGCATGGCAAGTGTGGGAACAGGTTCTACGAGACAAAACAGTACACTCTTTCTTGCTAGGTGTCACAGGATGATTAGAAAATGCATATGGGGCTATTATTGACCTTAGTGTTCTAAAAGTAGCCTGAGATCTGGTAGATATAGGAACTGGGTTGTCCTGGGTTAGTGAGGCTTAGTCTGTTTAGGTTTCTTAAATGAATATTGGTTTCTTTTTATAAGTCAAATATTGTAATTTTCCATTTGTGTGTGTTTAAGAATTTAAGAATTCTAAGAATTTTTAAATCTTAGAATTTTGAGGTCACTAATCATGTATTCTGCCTCTCATAGGAATAAACAATTTTAAAATTTGAATGGTGTGTATAAATTCATTTAATAATCAATAGCCACTCATTAATTATTTTTATTTATTATTTATTTTTATGTAGTTTACAAATATTTATTGAGTATCTGTTATGTGCTTGACATTATTCTAAGGTGATGGTGATATGATGACATGACTATAAACCAACATATCAGAAACCCCGGTCTTATAGATCTGTCTCCAGAGAAGATATTATAATATGAGAGGTGATTGAACATTCTAAGAAATGTGAGTATGCTTTTGAAATATCTCAATAATATGAACAAAAAATATCTCAATAATATGAACAAATCCATAGAGAATAAAGGAAATTTAATAATTATATTACATGACTATATTCAAAGGTTTTTTTAGATTATCTTGTTTAAATATAGTAGATTATGCATTTCATTTATATCTATTCAAGTTTTGGAAAAAATACGTGTTAGCAAAAATACTAGATTTCTTAGGATGGCCTTGGTAAATTTATAAAATTTTTATTAATAAATTTCAGTGCAGTAAATAAGAAAAATTGAAGAAGAGTATAGTAATACAGAGGTACTTCCAGATATAAGTGGGAAAATCATGTTTTAGTATTTTGAGTCTTGAAAACTCAAATGCAAACTTTTTACTATTATATATACTACCCAGTTTACCTTAAATATTTGGAATTTCATGAATTTTTACATCTGTTTAACCCTATATCCTGTCTTAAAAATGAAGTAGAGATTACAAAGGAAATTTATAGTACTGAATTATACCATAGGCTATCAATTTTTAATTAAATTTGGAAAATATGTTATAAGGTACACGACATTGACTCCAATATCTTTTATAAAAATCTAGTTTTCATTAATTCTCCAACATATACTAAAGAAAGGAAAATTATTTTTTCAAGTGAGTAAGATTTTTAATATTTTCCAATAATGGAGGGCAGTGAGTAAAACATATTTGTATTAGGAGAAATTGCTTTTTCTTTAGGAACTGTATTAAACTTCACTAGAAAGGAGCAAGGATAATTAGCAGCCACTTATAACAAACCAGAAGCCCCTAAAACTAGAAAGAAAATTGTTACTTTAGGACATCTTGCAAGAGTGCTTCAAAGATGGGAAAACTCTACAATGGAAGGAAAAAAATGATTCTAAATTTACTTTTTTTTCAAGGCAAAGAGACAGGAGAGTCATTATAGCAGTATCTTTATGTTGGAAGCAGAATAAAATAATATTAATTGTATAGGCAAATCTTCATAAAAAATGTCAGAAGAATAACATACACACATGTGGAGAATAAAAGCACAATTAGAGAGATATGAATAGCTAATTAAAGGAAGAAGAGATTAAAGGATGTCTTCAGAGAATGTTTTGTTGTGTTTTTTTTCTAACAATCATGTCACCATCAACAAACTTGTATAAACTTGAAAAATTATTTCCATTATATTTATCATACTATATTTTATTAAATTGGCTTACTTATATCTATAATAATAAAAGTACACCTGAAAGGAACACTTTTTAAGTTTTGCTTTTTCTAGAAACTAACTTTGCATCTCTGCATTTTGAGCAGATAACTATAAATTAAAATGTATTACAACCCTTCAAGGATTCCACAACTACCCCTTGAACACATAACATTTAACATTATTTGATATTTACAAAAATTGCCAAGGCTTTGACATATCCCTGAATTATTTTTCACTGTGCCCTTAGAGATGAAAATAATTTCTTATAATTTAACCCTATTATATTGACTTAATCTGTTCAGGCTTCTCTCACAAAATATCGTAAATTAGATAGCTTATAAACAACAAAAAACGATTTCTCACAGTTTTTGAAGCTGCAAAGTCCAAGATCAAGGTTAAGGCTGATTCAGCCTCTGGTGTGGGTCTGCTGTTTTCCAGGTGGGGCCCTCCAGTGTCTTCTCAAGGTGGAAGGAGAGAATAAGTTTTCTTGTGCCTCTTTTTAAAGTACATTAATCTCATTAATGAGGGCTTTACCCTAAAGACCTAATCATCTCCCCAAGGTACATCTACTAGTATCATACTTAATGTGAACTTGAGTACCTAATCATATCTCCTATGAATTTGGAAAGACATACACATTATCCTTTAGTGTGTATCAATGACACTTTTATTTTCATATACTTAATATTTATTATTGGTAATGAGCATTACAATGTACCTTATTTATTTCTATTTTCTTCTACCTTTCTCAAATCTTCTTTATTCTGATATTTGTATTCATTTGTATTTTAGTTTTGCTTCTCCTCAAACAATCCCTATTTTCTTAGATAAACAGGCAGCTGCTCTGTTTCCCCTCATTACTCTTGTTTGCAAAATACTAATGTTACCCAATGCTGTAAGACAAATGCAGTTTTTTAACATGGCATTCAAACACACTATTTCATACAAATGACTCTAAGTTGTTTATAGGAAGGTCTAAAATATAATTTGGTTTCTAGGCCAACATACAATAGGTCTTTGCATACATTTATTTTTATTAAATGCTGATCAATAATAGCCTTGTATAATAGAGATAATATGCAACAAAGGCACCTTACTCTGATATGTATTCTTTGTAATGAGGTAGTGCTCATTCCAGTATAATGCACAATAAGTTTTTAAGAGTTCAGATACTGAGGCAAATTTCAGTTTCTGCTACTAGCCAACTGTTTGGAAAGTTGTCTACGTGTCCAGGTCTTGTGGCTTTTCAATGGTATTGTTAGAAATACAGCCTGGATGACGTCTTGGATTAACAGACAATGTGATGCCTGTCAATGCAAATACAATTTGTATTTGTTTCCTGAATCCTTTTGTTACTTGGCTTTAAATTTAGGTATCTTCCTCATAGTATAAACCAATAAAATAATGTACTGTCATTATGAACATTCAGAAAGTTAATCAATTTCCTTCCTGACAAGTATAAAACTACTCTGTGTAATCTATTTCATGCTTCACATTCATTGTTTGTTTTTAAGACAGTTATAAAGCTTTCTACCAAGAAATGTTCTTTTCCAAATCTACTGGAAGGAGAAATTTTGTGTCTTTGAGATACCGAAGTCTTCTCTGGTGCAATGGCAACTGTTTGTGATATATTGTTAGAGTAGTTAAGAAATTAAACAAATCACCCTTTTAAAATGCTTTCACTTTTACTGGCACTATTGCAGAAGCAATGGTTGGTTATAAAAGAAAATTTGTGATCCAGCTCCAGCCTTTACTTACTTCATTGTAATAGAGAGAACTCGCAACCATTTAAACAAGCTTGAAAAACCATGGGAGATTCTGTGTGGAAGAGCAGATGTGAATTATCTAAAGAGCAATTGGTTTATGATCTAGTCAAGAACTAACGGCCATTTCAGGAAGAAGATACAGCATCCACATTGAATAAAAGACTGGGACAAGAATAACATCAGAAGACATAAATAGCTTTGCATGTCAGAGGCATGGGGATAAGTAAGATATGAGAGGAGGTGGAGGAGACAGACCATTAATGATATTTCATATTTTACTAAAGTCATTGGATTTTATCCTGGGGATTTTAGGTGGGGAGGTGACCTTATCCCAAGTGTGTTTGAAAAAGATTCTTGTACCAGCAGCGTGAAGGATAGATCTGACAGGGATCTAAAGCAGGATGAACATTTAATAGATAGGAAAGATGCAAAGAGCCCCATAGACAGTGCACATTAGTGGGCCTTCAAAAATGTTTATTGAGATGAAATGAATTGAAGAAGTTTGTTGGAACTTTCCTTTCTCACGTCTTATTTTTAGAAAATGTCAATAGCAGCTCTTCATTGGGTTGCTTCAAAGTCACTCCGCTGAACCCCAGTGAGGGTGACATAGTTGAAGTCCGGGTGAATGACCCATCTCATCACAGATGATTCAAAAATGTCATCAAACACTCCTGTGCAGATGGTCCCATTGTTCAAAATGGTCTTTATAGGTCCTGAATCTTATGCTGTAGTTCTGATACCAAAAAAAAAAAAAAGTATCCTGTTTTTTTGCAATGGAATTCAATATGTGCCTTAATTATTCTCTTTGCATCTGGACAAACAGCATGTCAGGGACTATTTTCATTTTATTATAATCACATTCTTTGACTACTAACTTCTGAACTCCCACAGAATTTTACTCTTTTTATTTTTTCTTTTAGGTCATTTTCAGAAAGTTTTTCCAATAAAACAAATAATTTAGAAGTTTCTTGTCAATAATTTTGAAAGCTAAGATATACTAAAGAACAAACTGCCTACTGATGATTGAAAGCTGACTGCAGTATTTTTATTTTTGGAACACTTTCACATTTTTTATAAATGTGTCATCATAACACTGTCATATAGATGAAAAGAAATATAATGTTTCCCATTTTACAAATGAGTGGGTTAAAATACAAAAGATTGACTTAAAAGAAGTTAGTGAAAGTGATTAGTTCAAAGTAAAAAGAATATCCCACCAATAAGTATCATAATTTCAATGTCTATCATATCTGTATTGGTCCAAACAATTTTGTAGCTTTGGTAAAGGAGAAATATTATGCATGCACACATTTTTATCCTGTATGTACTTATTCATTTCCAAGTCTCATGTACTAAAAGCCTAGAAATGGTGACAAATCCAATAACAATGAGCACCATGACAAACAGACTATGGTATGCTGCATAGTATTTCCTATTGAAATTAACCAAGGGAACTCAAAGAAATGATTAATTCTAGATAAGGCATACAAAAATGACCAAAATTAGTCTAAAATATCTTATCTCCTCAAAATAAAGGAAGTTTTTAAAGACTATCAAGCAATGTCCAAAGGACTCATAGTCCAATTTGAAGAGACTTAAATGGTTTACTATATAGCAATTTGAGCAGAGACACAAGTAGAAGTTACAAAAATTATTTGAAATTATAATTAATAAAATATGATAAATTAGTAAATGAGTTTCACTATTTAATAAAACTTAAGTCACTTTTGGTCAATGCCAGTTACCTCATATAAGTTTTTATAAAGGGAAAAACTTAAGTAGTCATTCTAACATTTTTGAACAAATTTCAAAAAGTAAATAGTTGATAAAACATGTTTAAGAATTCTAGCTAATAAAAGAAATAAGGTATAATTAAATTAGAGTATCCTATAAAATTGTTACCAACGGCTGTCTCAAACATTAGAAAAGATGCTAAAGAGGATTAGCCTAACCATACTTGAACTTGCAAATCAATAGTAAGGATAAAATAAAGAATAAAGAGTATACATAAATTACAAATATTTTACAGAAAATACAGATATTTTACTAAGACTTGTGTAAAATAAATTCAGTTTATTTCTTTACTGGTAAAAAGGGAAAGGAGTAATAAGACAGACTTCACCATTCTGTGAAGGGAAGATGTTAAATGACATGAAGTTAAGAGCAAGATATAGGCAGTTGAGAAAAATGTAAGACTCAAGTATTCTGAAAGGTTTAGGTAGCAATAACAGGGCAGAGGCTACACAGTGAAAATGGTGAAGACTGAGAAAAAATATACAATTTATCTCAAATATTAACTAATAGCAACTTTGTTCTGGGTTGCTATGGAGGAGTCTGGATGTTCACCAAGTTTTGGGTAAATAATTCTGAGCAAACTGATCAACTCTGGAGGCTGCTTACCGGAGGTATGTTTGGTTATCAAAATTAAAATATCCAAAAGAATAGCTCAGTGAAATTAAAAGTTTGTTTAAATGGAGTGAGAAATAAAATTAAATGCTTATCCCACAACTAAATGCTTCAAGAACAAAGTTTCAGAATCAAATCGAGATAGAAATGTGTAGGGTCATACACGTGTATTACCATCCACACCCTCCCGTTATTTAGCAGGACTGTCTTAGTGGCATACTTGAGTTCTATGAGGGAATGTCAACTGTCTAATGAAAACAAAGTGCATATATCATAGTTGAGTTATAATGTTTAAATATACATTGTATAAAAAGTGAAAATTTTAGTGTATGCCATATTAGAGGTACTTAATATACATTTTTAATAGAGAATGTTTAAATGGGGAAAACCAAGGGAAATAAGGGAGTAGATGAAAGTCCAGTTCTGAAAAATGAGTTAACTCGGAAGGAGAAGAATTCTGTGTTATAAAAATAAAATCAGAGCCTAGTTATCACATCTTGGTTTACGGTAATAAAGGAAACGTTAGATCCCAGAAATACACATTGGATGACATAGACCTTGGGGCTGAACAGATATAAAGTTATAATACTGTTTCTTGGACATAATGATAAATTTCAATAGTCAGAATGCTCTCAAAGTCATAAACACAACCAAGACCGGATCTGAAAAGAGTCTATTGACCAAGAGGCTGGAGTTGATGAGACAGAGCTGGGGCACTGGAAATATGCCCCAGACAGCTCCAAAGTTGCCTCTAGCCAATCTTGTAGCTTACTAAATTTGACAACATTTATTGTGGAGAGAGCTGCTTTCTCCTGTCTTGGAAGAATCATATCTTCTATTGGCTGCCAAATTGAAGACTTGTTCACATTAGTGCTCTACCTGAAGTTTATCATAATTGATTTTAGCCTAATCTGAAATCATAGAATTATGGAATATGAGAAACAGAGATACCTGCAGACATTATGTAATAAATGATGCACATTTATACTAAAGAATAAGCTGATCCTGAATTAATATTTTACTTACTTGTAATTGGTTAACAAGAGCATATGGTCTTTTATTCAATTCTGATTTCTTAAAATGGCTCTTATATCACACAATTAGGATTCTTACCTATGAGAAATACCTGTGCTAAACATGTGTGGTTTTCTGTGGTATCATTTTATTTAGAAAATAAGACAAAAACTAAAGCATTTTTTAAGTTGGCTAAGTGAAGATTATCTGTATTATTCTGTAGAGAAAAACTTGAAATTTATTTCACCCTAGTAAACACAATTGGCTTTATAAAAAGTCAAATATCAAAATTGCATTTTCCCTAGTTTGTTACATATGAATGCTATTTATTTTTATAG
Organism: Callospermophilus lateralis; assembly: GCF_048772815.1. NCBI lineage: Eukaryota > Metazoa > Chordata > Mammalia > Rodentia > Sciuridae > Callospermophilus > Callospermophilus lateralis. Next base: position 91,090,022 of record NC_135316.1, on the reverse strand, counting down.
TTCTAATGAAAAGTCTCCAATAATGGACTTGTGGAATGTCTTTAACTTAGTTTTTTATTGCATTCAGGAATTCAGAAAAATAATAATCAGATATTATTTTGTCAAAATTATTAATAATATAACATGATATAAACTATATGTGAATCTCAACTTTATAGACTAGAATTTTTCAAATTTTATTTATCATGTTTATAATTTTAAACTTTCACATTTTCTCTTCAAAAGGAAAGTGTCTTTGGAGTATATGTAACTGGTTATGTGCTATTAGCAGTAAAGGTTAGAAAACCCAGTTCCTTGCTTATAAGTAGAAGAATTTATATTTTAGTGAATTCTCTAAGGGAAACACATTTAAAGTTATTGGTAAGTTATGATGCATGACTGTTACCAATGCCTACCCAAGGAAATAGGTTACACAAGGTTTAATATTTTTAGTATAGACTTTCACTTGGAAGTTGTCAATGTGAGGATACAAATGACATGAAGTTGCATTTTTTTAGTGGAAAGGATGACATTTTTTGGTGTGTTGGTGGCTCTTTCAGACATCCATTGCTCTGAGCTATGATACCAACCATTTTGCCTTCATCAGTGGGGTCTCTGCTAAGATAAGACTTTCATGTCTTTGGTGGAGATTCTCTGAAGAGTATCTTCTGACACACAGATTTACCAGGCAGAGATTACTGGGGAGTACTTTCAGAAAATCTGCTTTTAAAAAAGTTAAAGCCAAAGATTGGACAGAAGGAGAAGTTAGGATCCCACAGATTTGCATCAGTGCACTCTGCTCATCTCTTGGGACACTCAGGTACTGAGAGACTAATCCATAACTTTTCCAAATTGAGATAACTGGGCCAGACTTTGTGTCTACGCTAACCAGTACTTGGATGTGGGAAAAGGCAGGGCACATTCTTAGGTGAGGCATTTTTCTTTTGCTGAGAAAGAGTCATCTTCAAGGCCTTAGGTATGCCCTGCTGGCATCTTGGTCCTGAGTGGGAGAGTTGTACACTTCACCATAGCAACAACTATACCTGGGTGATTTGGATATTCTTCCTGGGTATTTGTGTAACCTTCAAACTCAGCTTTCTGGCCCCCATGGAGTTTGTGAGAGTTGAGACTTATTCACATGCCTTTTACTTTGCTAATTAAAATAGGTTACATTTTATGCAAATAATATTCCTGACTGATATAACCTTATGTTTCCTTAATTTATTTTTAAGTATTAAATAAGGGTTTTTTTTTTCTTGATAACTAAAACTTAGAATGTGTTCTCTTACATTGCATGCACAAAAATTTTCCTAAGGGTCGTTACTATGAAAATTGTAATGACAAGTTCCTTCTGTGTGTGTTTTTCTCAGTTTCTCTTTACATTACAGATTGTGAATACCATAGAGAAAATATTGGTTTCTTCCAAGCCTGACATTTTGCCACCTTTGCTTATTCTGTCAATTTGTAACCTGCACTAGGAAGGGATTTTTTTAAAAGCAGGGTTGCTTTAATCACATCTTGATAAAATAGAGGAAAGAGGAGAAAGAAAGAAGGCAAGTTGAGATATCCATTGGCGGAAAATTAGGATACTTGTTTTGGTCTTGTAATTCCTTCATAGGGTACAGATGTAAATCGATTAGAATTAAGCCAGGATAGACTCCTATGAGTAGAATCTGCAAGCCACAGAAACATTCTAATTGAGTGAAAAATAAATCAAACCAGATGAATTTTTTTTTTCCTAGCCAGAAGTTACTCCAGTTTGCTCATATCTTCTTTAATCCAGGAGCCACTAATTCTCTGATTTTAATAAGTGATTATTAAAATGGCAGAAATAATCTCTTTGCAAGAAAAATATAGTGTGTTGATACAGGAGAGAGAGAGAGAGAGAGAGAGAGAGAGAGAGAGAGAGAGAGAGAGAGAGAGAGAAAGAAAGAAAGAAAGAAAGAAAGGGAGGAGTCAGAAACAAACCTGACATGTACAAGAATGTTTTGGAGAACCTTGGGAGGCATCTGAGTAGTAATTTAGGGGAAGCACTGGGAAGAACCTTGGAGGCCTGGGAAGGCCTGTGCAGTATAGAAAGCATGACTGGTTTTCAAGTGATGTGGGCTGCTGATAGAACTATTAAGCCCACAAAGGAAATCTATGCAGCCCCTGCTGTTGATCCATCTGTAGAAAGTCTCATATGCCAGTTTTCTTAATTAGGGTGGGCAGGGAGGGACATCCTGTTGAGATGAAGTCCATAGCGCAATAAAGGAAGAAACTGTTTTTACTTATTGAGCCTCTACCAAGAAATGTGTTAATTATCAAGAGAGAGGAACATTTTGTATATGTGGTGAAGTCAATTCACAACAAATACAGAAGACTTGAGGTGATCTTTGCAACTGTTAATTCAACAAGGAAGAATGCAGCCTGCTGAGAATGCTGATTGAACTAACTGTTCTATTTATTTGATGTCTAACCCTGATTTACCTAGAATTCTACTCTGCTAAAATGTGTGATGAACTTTTTCCTATTCAGCCTGGAAAAGTCATTTATATTATTTTCAACTAGACAGAGATTTTGTAAAATTTTATTAGGAGGTATAAATGTCATTTATGGTTATGTTATATTATAAACTGAAAAAAGGTTTTAAAATGCAAGAGAATATATACTATCAAGACAAAATTGTCTAATACCATATATTGGATATAAATCCTAACCTCTCTTTCCTATTTTTTTCCCCACACATGTTGGTTTCTTGTAGTTTTATAATCTTATCTATTCTGTAAAATAGAACAAAACAGAGCATTTACACAGTGTCTCCATGTCTCTCTAACATTTAGTTGGCATTTTTATTATATTTAACCTTTTATATTATTTTGATTTCATATTAAATTTCTTCACTGACTTCTATAGTTATATTTGTCTGTCTTTGTGATTTAAGTGAATGTGAAAGGTTTCCCTTTTTGTTGGTATCTTAAACTTCGACTACTTTCAAAGTTGTAGTCTATATATTTGATACATTTAAAGATGACCTTTATAAATTAGCTTTAGAGAAAAATTGTAGCAGACCAAATTTATAATTTGACCTTGTTTATTTAATTTATTTTAGGGGGAAGGGAGTTATAGATGGACAGCATACTTTTATTTTATTTGTTAGGATCAAACCCAGTGCCTCACACAGGCTAGGCAAAAGCTCTGCTATTGAGATACAGCCCAGACCCTGACAATGTTTTATAATATTTTCACTTCTAGTTTTCATTAACACCTGGGAGATAAGCAATGTGTCCTTTAAGTTAATTTTTTTCAAAATTAAAGACTTGACAACTTAGAAATATTATTGTAACATATAATCTATTATAATTCCTTATTTCCATTGATTATAAAATGTACGTACATATATAACATATAAATATAAATATATATATATATAAATTTATATTTACTATGAGTCTGTAATGAATTAATATTTACTATATTATTTAAGTAACTATAAGTTGATCAATCAATAGGAAGTATAAATAGATGTATGTAAATAATACAGATATTAGTTACATATATATTTTTAATCTAGGATTTTTATTGTTATCTACACAGTCTCATTTTTAGATTTTTATGAATTGATTTTAATTTTTCTAAAATTAAGTAGGATTATATATTTATCTATCCCTCTTTCATGCCAATACCATCAAATTTCCATTGTTATTCTCTATGAAAAGGAACTTTCTTAGCCTGGCACCATAGTGCATACCTAAAATCCCAGCAGCTCATGAGGCTAAGGCAAGGAGGATCATAAGTTCAAATCCAGCCTTACTAAAAGCAAGGCACTAAGAGACTCAATGAGACCCTGTCTGTAAATAAATTACAAAATAGGTCTAGGGATGCGGCTCAGTGGTCAAGTGCCCCTGAGTAAAATCCCTGGTACCAAAATAATAATAATAATAATAATAAATAAAAACAGTCATACTGAGCTTAGGTATAAATTTGAGGAAGGACATAAAGATTCAGTGTATACTATGTCAAATGTTAGTAAAATATAGGCACATGTGGAATGAGTGTATCCATGGAAGCAAAATTGAAGTTAATCTTTGAGCTGTATCTAAAAGAATGGGAGAATTTCCTAAGGCAAACTCACTTAGTATCGAAGAAGGCATCCCAGGTAGAAAAAACAATGTGGATATTGACATAGAAGTTTACTGGTTTATGGAGGGTCCTGGGAAGATAATCTGTTCCAGTATTCCCCAATCTCCTTTTCATTATTAGTGCTGCACATGAAGATCCTATTTAGACACTTTTTTCTTCTTAGTCATGACTTTACTCTCATGAAATGACATTTTAAGCATGAAGAATTTGTTGTGTAATATTAAGCTTTGGAGACTTAATGTCCAAAAACATTTTTACCTCTCAAGAACAATCTTATCTTACTATGATTTAGATGTGAGGTGTCCTCCAAAAGGTCATGTGTGAGAAAATAGAAAGTTTGAAGATGAAATGTGCATTAAGCCCCTGATAGGGATTAACTGGATGGTGACTGTAGGCAAGTAGGGTGTGGCTGAAGGAGGTGAGCCCCTGGGGGTCATTACTTTGGGTTATATATTTGTCCTTGTTGAGCAGAACTCTCCCTCTCCACTTCCTGGTGCCATGCACCCAGATGCTTTCCTTGACCACATTTTTCCGCCATGATGCTCTGCTCTGAGGAAGGAAGTTGGTCACCTATAGATTGAGATCTCTGAAATCATGAGTCCCAAATAAACTTTTCCTCTTCTAAATTTGTTCTTGTCATGTCTTTTGATCACAGACGTGAAATAGCTGGATAAAACGTAGATAATATCATTCCTTGATAATGCATGAATCAGTTTAATACAATTTTAAATATGCAGGATTCTTGAGAAGGAATGGATACTGAGGAGATTGAAGAAGTGAGAGTTTCCAGAAGTCATGGAAAGATGATTTCTGTAATTCTGTGGGTAAAGACTCAGTGATAGAAAGCAGAGGAAACAGCAATTTAGTTTAAAAGCATAAGAAACTAGAGGGACAGAATAGGAGGTGAAGTATGGAAGGCATTTTACTTCACTGCAGAAGGGGTAAAAATCAGAGAAAGTAATTTTTAGTTAGAGAAGAGTACTTTATATTTTTTTCTTATGAATGTAACATTATAAATGTATGACAAGGGTTATATATCTATTGTCACAATGATAATGATCTGCATATTCTCTGGATTTTTCAAGGACTCTCTCAACTAGTGCACTAGTTATCAGTTGCCACATCACCTTCTGAATTCTGAATTGCCCCTCTTTGCCAATCTAAACAACCCACTGGCTGTTTAGAGAATGAAACCACATCTCAGGAAATAAACAACTCCAAAATGGTACTTCTTTCAATGTGTGCTTTCTGAGTATTTACTGACTTATTTAATTATATTTATTGAGGTCATCTAAATATGCTTTAACTTGTGAATTTTACCCTAAAATCATGAAAATTATTTGCATGTCAATCACTTTATAATAATAAAATATTTCAACTAAAGGTTCAGCAAATGACAATAAACAACATTTATTTTTCTCAACACACTAGTAATTGTTTTCTGATCCTCATTCTTTTAGTGACATTATGATGGATTTTGATTTCTAGGCACATTTCCAGAGGTTGTCAATCCCTGATATTAATGAACAAGTTGTTGCACATACTTTAGCATATTCTGAAATGACAATGTTCTAAAGATAATGACCTAGATTTCATGTGTTTCCTTTTCACTAGACAATTTTTAGATTTCAGAATTTCTGAACTTCCAGCAGGGGTACTTAGATCCACCTAGATCAAGATCATTCCTGGGGCTGGTTTGTTCTGGTCCTGGAGGTCAATGCTGTAGTCAATGGTATGTGGGGGCTGCCCTGATGTGACATTGTTTTTAAGGCACAATAATGATGAGTGCTGATTGTTGCACTCCACAGACAGAGGCTTTCTGTAATTATGATTTTTTTTTTAGTTTAAAAAACTCAGGATAGATTGTGGCAAGCATAGATTAGAGACAAACTTGTGTAATTTTTTATGTTTATTATCAAATCTTATTATAATCTAATAGTTGGAAGTCAGTCAGTCACAGAGAAAATCTGAGGGTGGTAATGATAGTTGGAAAGGGTACCAACAAACACTGAGACCAACCAGATATAATAGTTGTGTGTGTGTATGTAGAGAAAGACACACAGGGGGGTTGCAAATTGGTATAAGTTGCATGATTATATAGGTATTCCTAATTTATAACTTGTTGTCAAACACAGTAGAAAAACAAAATTGACATGAATGTTTTATTCCAGTTGTATGGTTGCTATATATTATGATGGAAGATTTTTTCTTACACACTTTTATAAGATATTTAGCATTCCTAACAAATTCTTGGAGAAACCTGTCAGTTTGATTCAAACTGGAGTTATTGGAAGTTCTGTGTTTGTTATATAATGTAGTAATTGTTATTACTGTCAAGAATGTACACTTTTAATTTTAATTATTACACTAGAGGTTTGTCATTTCTCCATTTGGTGCCACTACTTTAACATGTTAAGAGAAATCAAAAAGCTGGATACTTAATAATTTCAAGTCAGTTGCTACTTAACCTACTAGAGCAAAAAGCACATATCGCCTGCTGCAGTAAATTAAATGCAGCAGACTCTGGAACCTTTCACTGTATTCCTGTTGCCTTTGGTCCTCCTTTCTATTCGAATTTGACCTTTCTGCTTGCTTTCTTTGCTGATCCTCTGTGCCTTCCTTCTCCACTTGCATTTCTTTATCCATCCTTGCAATATGCTCCCATCCCGTTCATATTTGCTACTCTGCTCCCTTCCTTTGTCATTTCATATGATTATTTACTCATTGTGCGTTTTCACTTTCTCATATTTCTCATGTTTTCTTCCACTTCTATAGCACTCCCATCAACTCCTCTCTTCCTTCTTCATGCTTCATTCTGTTCTCCAATAAAGCTGGAAGACCTTAGACCAGGAGCAATGGCTTTAAAACTCATTTAACAAAATGAAATGCATTTCACTTAGAAAAATGCTGAGCACACACATATTGATGAAGAGTGACTAACATTTATTCTTTTTTTTTGACAGTGTATTGCTCAATTTTAATGGCCACTTCATGCCAGCTCTTATGTAACCCAATACAAATGAAACAATAAATGAGAACAGTTTTTCTAAAATGAATTTATTAGCATAAAACTATAAAAAGGCTTTGTTAAACACAAACACATTAACTTTATATCATATCCCCATAGTGTGAATACATTCCTGCTGTAAAGTTTAGTCATAAGAACTTTATGTATCCCTGCTTCAATTGTCCAGATATTCTCAGAAACTTCATTCATAAAAGCTGGTTGGCTCTCTGCTTGGTTCTTTTATCAAAAACATCAAGTCTAATACTACTTGCTGCTCTCCATATATCTGGACCCTGACTCTACACTTGTTTGGTGTCATTACCATCAGTTGTGGAGATATATTCTATACAAAATGGTCTTACTAAACACTACTTTGGTGTGGAGTTTATCTGACAGATAGGACCCATCTCCTGTAAGCATTCGCAGACACCAACACATTGATATAAGAAATAATTTTTTTTTCTCCAAAAGGAAAACTGAAAACTTGATTGGAAAATGTGCTTTAGTCTCAAGGTCAAAATGAATGTCTTGTCTTCTATTAAAAAAATGTGAACCTTTGCACTCACATTCAATTTTACCTGAAAAAAAAGATGATAGATAACTATTCCAGTGTCTTCACCGCTGTTCTGAAACCTTGTCCAGTTAGTCATAAAAAACAGCAAATGACACAAACAAGCAAAACAACAAAATAACACAAAGCCAGGACATAATCATGCTTCCTCTGTGTGACAAAGGTGACATTGGATAGGACAAAAGACAAAATCAGTCATCTCCAGTTTGGCTTCTTTATAGGTTTTAAAGATGATGTCAAGAAAAGGGATTCATCCATATATAAAATGTTCCAGGGAGGATTTTTCATAAACTGTGTTACAGCAGTTGAAACTGTCTTCTAAAACCACAAGCTAAGACCAAGTCTGTACTAATTAAGAAGGATTTGGCAAAGAGAGATGTGTTTCTACTTTGAACCTGATCCACTCACTGGGATATGACATGCATGAGGAAGCAGATCCAGTTATAGGACTTATGGGTAATTTGAGTTAATCAGTCAGCTCACAGTATTTACCAGATTGTATCAAACAGGTTATATTTCAAGTAGGTTAAAGTTCAAGCAAGACATCAATGATTCAGTATGAAGTAAAGGAAATGACTTGAGTTTTACAGAAACAAAGTAACATGGACAAAAGAGGTTGATACCTGAGATGGTAGAAGCACTGAATTATGAGAGTTTCAACATTTTTCTCAGATAACAGAGAAAGAGAGATTACTTAATTTTTCAGTGCCAAGATTTCTTTTAGATGCTAGTTAAGAACAAAATAGTAAGAAATGTAGAACATGTGAGCAAAGAAGAAACCCATTATTACAAGAACAAATTGGCACTTGAGTACAGAATATAGGATTTTAAAAATGTGGTTAACCTAATAACAATTTTCTAATCCAAAGTACTTCCATTCTTCCCTACCCCACACCCCACACCCTTATTGTGTGTTAGCATCCACATATCAGTGAGAAAATTTGTTCTTTGGATTTCAGGGATTGGCTTATTTTACTTAGCATGATAAGTCTCCAGTCTTATATATTGGCAAATATCATAATTTCATTTCTCTTTATGGATGAGTAACATCCCATTGTGTATATGTAGCACATTTTCTTTATCCATTGATCTATTTACAGGGGCACCTAGGCTGGTTCCATAGTTTAGCTATTGTGAATTGAGCTGCTATAAACATTGATGTGTTTGCATCCTTGTAATATGCTTTGGAATGGGAATAGGAAATGTAGTAGAATGAATTGAACATTACTTTCCTATGTGCATACATGATTACATGACCAATATAATTCTACATGTACAACCAGAAGAGTAAGAAGTTTTACTCCATGTATGTATAATCTGTCAAAATACACTTTACTGTCATATATAACTAATAAGAAAAAATAAAAACAATGGTGATAATTATTTTAAAAACCTTTGGAACACTAAATGAGAATGACTAAAACACACCATACTTACTGTTATTATAAGCCAAAGAAATCTAAGTAAAGGTCAATTTATCTATAGTAGTTGTGCAGAAAAGTGAAACTACAATGAAATTTCTCTCTTGGGCAAAACAATTATCTGTCCTTTCCGTAGCCTATTGTGTAACATTTGGAGGAGTCATTGGTCTATCAGGTTCTCTCCCCATAAGTTTTTTAATATACAGGATAGTGCTCGAAACAGTTAGTGATTTTCATATGCATGTTCTGAAGTGAGTTACCACGCCTTTAGAACCACTGCTCCAATTTAAAGTGGTAATGGCAGGAATATCTTTAGTTTTAGTTCTCCTGTCCCAAAGATGTACCTAGATTTCCCTATTTCCTCTAATCCCCTAGTCATCATAATTGATCTAAAAACTCCTTGACTGCTTTCTATATCAACATCCAGCTACTGCTTGCCATAATATTTTCTGAGTACCATATTTGTATTTCCAGACTAACTATCCAAACATTTCTTATTGCTTGCTCCCCTTCTAAGTGGAACTTCATTATGAATTTCATTAAGACCTCAAATAAACAAACAAATGAAAAAGAGCCATTAATGATATATATATATGTATATATATATATATATATATATATATATATATATATATATTTGCTTTTTTAATTAAAAAGTTTATCAGAAGTACATTTGCTTGTTTTTATTTTTAAGTATAGAATTATGGCATCCATAATATAAATGTACAACAGGTTATATATTATTTATACATTTATAATACATATTAGCATATACAAAAACAATTGCAAATATAAAGATAGTAGGAGTATGTTCAATTTTTACTAATATTGAATATCTTATTTCTAATCTTTAAAGTCATTTGAGATAGATACAAATTTAAGGTTAAATTAAAAATTCTAAACTACATATGGCAAAGCAAGATTTTCATTCTGTCTCAAAATTTCTTTTGCTATTTCTGCTTGAATTGAAGAAGAGTAAAGAAACAGACTCCATAAGCATGATTTCATCAAATGTTGCTGTCAGAGTGGTTAACATTTCAAATATATTATACTCTTTCTATATTAGTACATTTATTATGTTATTTGTTGTATATACATTGTTATATACATTATAGATTTTTGTTTAATTTTTAGAAGCTCTATCCTAAATAATCTGAAAATTGAATACCATAAAATGAAACATAGAAAAAAATCTCATGCTAGAAACCAATGATGAAGCCCTCCAAAAATAAAACAGAATAATTTTAGCTGTCAATCTTTCATGATGAAACCAGGATGACCAAGTTCTCAAGGATCTTAAGGGCATAGAAGTTAGGACTCTGTGGGCAGGACAGAGGAGGTAAAAGATGAATTAGGGAAGACAAAGGAATATACAGAGAAAGAAACTTCAACAAACTATCAAAACTAGGTAAACAATATTTATTGGGAAGAAAAAAAATAGAAGAATTTTTTACCTTTTCTTGGAATCTGGATTTGTTAGTGACTTTTTTTTTTAGTAAAAATGTTTTCTAATAATGGGTTGTACTGTGCACATCCCCTAGATTAGGTTGGCTTCCCTATAGAGTTGGAGATCTTGCAAAATCAAAAACACAGTTCAAATTGAATTTTTGTAGCAGCTGAATGCATAATGGATATAGTAATGGCCCAAGGATTTTGTAATTGTATTCTCAGCATAGTCAGGCTAAAAAATTAGGCAAATCCATTAGGCTTACTTTCTTATTTAGAGAAAATCATATTGCCTTCAGTGTCTGTGGAGTTTTCAAGTACATATTAAATTACAAAGCATCTTGAAATGAATTTGTCACTTGTGAATCCTACTGTTATTACAAATTCAAAGAAAAATAAAGACCACATATCACAAATTCAAGATAAAGCACATCATTTTTAAAATCACCATCTGAGTGCCAATATTAGAATTTTTCAGTACAAATATTCATTGTTGCACAAAATAATGTGTTCCTGTAAAATCATGTATTATTTCTAATTCAAAGAAACTAGGTCATGTATTAAATTTACTTAGGAAAGACATTACTGAAATTCCAAAGTGAATTATTTTGTAAGGTGAAGAATTTTAGAGTGTTCACCTGTACTGAAATTAACATTTTCAAAAGTTAATTTTTACATACCAAATCTGCTTTAAAAAGAAAAAAAACAGACGTCAAGTTCTAGGCAAGATAAAATACACAAACTTCTCAGTATTCTTCATGCTAAATATGACTAAAAATATCAAACAACATCAGAGAAGTGGCAAGAGGAAGGCAGATCAGGTGAGTACCTTGTCCCTGATGAACTCCATGGTGGTGAGTTCCCTCTTTTTGGGGGGCCTCATGTATCTTGTGCTGGAGGTTGCAGAATCTTACAACACATAACCAAAAGACCAAAAAATAAAATAAAATAAAATGAAATGAAATAAACCAAAGAAAAATCCTGTTCTATCTAGCTAAAGGACCATTAAAGGGTTAGCCTTGCCAGACAGGAAATATTTAGATAATGATTTCCCTACTCCAACCAATCACCAAGAGCAGAACCCGAGGCTTCTCCATCCATTCACACCTCTGCAAAGGCTGAGTAGGGAGAAGAGCATCCATCCTTTTTAAGGAGACAACTTTCCCATCCAATACTGGGGCAGTATGAGAGGAGGACTGATGGGAAGCCAGAAATATTCACCACAACCCAACACCCTACCTCATCCCATCCCCTCCTCACCAGCATAGGCACGCTTCTAAAGCCACCTAGGTCCTGTGAAGGACCCTTCCTCTGCACTCCAAGGTAGGTGAGGAGGCGGTGGAAAGATGGTGCTTTCACCCTCTTAGTGAATGAAGGGAATAGGAGGATTCTTTGCAGTTTTAATGCAACTTCTTATGCAACTATAGTTAAATAAAATTAAAAAGTAAAGCTTAAAGAAACATAAAAAAAATTATAAAGGCTGTTCAAACTCGATTTCAAATAAACAACTTCACCCACAAACACATAGAACTGTGGAATGGAAGAAAGCCCAGAACTAAATCCAAACATAAACTATCAACTCCTTTGGGTCAAGGACACCAAGAAGCCACAGTGGACAAAGGATAGTCTCCTCAGTAAATGCTGCTGGGAAATTTGGTTTTCCACGTTCAAAGGAATGAAATTGGAGCCTGATCTGATACTATGTACAAAAGTCAACTCAAACGGATAAGACATACACATAAAGCCTGAAACCATAAAACTCCTAGCAGAAAATATAGTGAAGTCCTCTTTTGCATTGGTTTTGGCAATGCTGTTAAAGCATCACACCAAAAGCTTCGGTTATTTAAGTAGAAATTTTAAAATGTGTCAAGAAAAAAAAAAAAACCACATGGCAAAGGAAGCGATCAACAACAACAAAATAGCAATTGAGGGATTGAGAAAAATACATGCTAACCATTTTATATGAAAAGGTTTAATATCTATAATTCATGAAGAACTCATACAACAAATATTATATTAAAATTAGGCAAAGAACCTGAGACAAACAATGCATAAAAATTGCAAACAGGTCTAAGAAAATTCACAATATCATTAATAATCAGAGAAATACAAGTAAAAACACCACTGCTGGATTTCACCTCACACCATTTAGAATGATTACTACACCCCGCCCCCCCCCAAAAAAAAATCAAGAGACAGCAAATGTTTGCAAGACTATAGAGAAAAGGGATCTGTTTATGAGAACGAAAGTTAGTACAGCCTTGTATAAAACAGTATTGAAGTTTCCTCAAATTAAAAAAACAAAACAACTAGCATATGATCCAGAAATTCTATTACTGGATATCCATTCAAAAGAAATGAAATCATTACATAGAAGACATCTCTGCACACCCTTGTTTATAGCAGGTTATTCATAATAGCCATGATACGAAATCAACCAGATGAATGGGTAAAGAAGTGTGGGCTCTATACACAATAGAATAGTAGCCTTAAGGAAAACAGAAGGGATTGTAGGATAAACATGGAAGAAATTATTTTCTTTCAGGCACAGATAAACAAACACCACATGAACTGATACGTAGAACTAAAAACGTTGATCTCATGGATAAATTTGATTTTTTCCCCATGGTATATAATTTTTCCAACACTTTGCCTAACATTCTCAGAACAAGTTTTCTTTCTTTGGTATTATTTCAGCCCCACTCTGAAACATGGACCCTTCTGAGAATTCTCCCTAATGCTTTATGCATTGGAAGGTTTCTCCACTCTAGCTGGCAAAAATGCAAAACAATTTCCAGTCCCATTGAAGCACCAGTAATTGTGGGGTTTCTACATGCCTCGTAGTGTAGCGTGTCTTACCTTTGTCTAGGATAGCTTCCTTCCACCCAAGTGCAGATGACTTTTAAAGCAAATTCAAGGGGATACCTCAGCACATCTCTGGGACTATTTCTGTATGTAGCTTCCTCTTCTCAGATACCCTGCTCTGCAAAGTCTAGCATCTTTGCCTTCTTGATTATCTATATTTCTGATTAAAGTGAACTTATTTGGTACATATTAGATATAGAGCTTTGTTAACATGAATAAACTAATGGCCAATAGCACTAATTCATACCTAAACAAAACTTAACTTGCATCTTCTCTGTAAGGTCTACTCACTTTCTTGCTATTAGAAAAACCAAACATCACTTCAGCATTATCTTTGGAAGCCATTTTAAACACAGAAGTCATCAACATAAAGGAAAAAAACTGTGAAAAATATGTCACTAAATACCCCATGAAAGGGACACTTATTTATAATGTGTTTAGAGTATGAGAACTTAAACAAGAACACAGACCTGCCTTGCATGACATCAGCTGGGGATCTGTGCATCCGGTGACTCAAATTTTTGCTGTTCATTGAATGTTCACAAATGACCACAAAAGAACTGCTAAAAAGTTTGGGAAAATGAAGCTGGGTGGGGTGGCACATACCTGTAATCTCAGCAACTCAGGAGGCTTAGGGAGGAGGATCAAGAGTTCAAAGCCAGCCTCCACAATTTAGTGAGGCCCTAAACAACTTACTAAAACCCTGTCTCAAAATAAAATATAAAAAGGCTGAGGATGTGGCTCAGTGGTTAAGGGTCCCTGGGTTAAATCCCTGGTAGGAAGGAAGGAAGGAAGGAAGGAAGATGGGGAGGAAGGAGGGAGAGAGAGAGAGAGAGAGAGAGAGATAAAGAGAAAGAGGGAGGGAGGGAAAATTCAGCAAAATGAAATTGGGTCTGGAAACTGCATGTAATGAATGCAGATAAAAACACTCCAAAATGGTTAGAACAGGGGTCTCCATTTTCAAAATGGAAACAGGCAGGAAAAAATAGATAAAGAAACATTATATTTGTCATTTTGATCAAATAAAAAATAATTTTTTTTTCTTATTTGAAGGCATTGGTCACAAGTTTGGAATAAGATCCTCTGAGAGAGTTTTCTCTAATAGAAGTGATCATGCCTACTGTCTTTGTACAATAAGGGCATTTGTCTCCAATCAGAAGTTTTCAAAGATTTATTTTAAAAAGATAGTCAAAGGTGTAACTTGTTTTGCTTGAAAGCATGATACAGTATAACTGAAAGAATAATGAGGTCAGTGATGGGCAGTATATTAACCAAGATGAGCTAGTAACCATTAGCCTAGTATTGGAAATAGAAGTTGGTGGGTAAACAGAATGGTACAGAAAACTTTACTTACAAAATCTGTACCTGTATTATTTTACAGTCAAAAGTACTTAACAATTCTACAAAACAGTTGCTGCTCAATTAGAACTCAATTATATGTTAAATGAACTAAATGCCATTTTATTTGCACAGAGGAATCTTTAATAATGATTAATGGAAATTTAATCAAACATGAGTTGAGACTCAAACGTGTTCCACAATAGAATATGAATGAATTATATTGGTGCTAACTAGATCTATTATCTAGATCATGATGGTGATGAGGTCAGGTTTGAGGGTTTGATCCTTATACAGCACATCAAACAAAAAGACTATTATATAAAGTAACAGATGGTACCTCATAATCAGCTCTTCACCTTATAAATTTATCCCTTTGGCCACAATAGAACAAAATGATTACGAATAAGGAAAATCGCTCAAATTAGCTAAAACTGTGTCAGGCAATGGTTTTGTTTTAAAATATGCAGAGCAACAGTTGAAAAGACTTATTAGTACCTAAGATTTCAAGATTCATGCATTCATAGAATTGCATTTACTCCCATAAAATGTAGAATACAATCTTATTTCCCTTTCTGCACTATCCATATTCACCTATTTTCCCAGAGTTTGGTAATCATAGAATATTTGCATATTAAGGAATAAAAATAGTTTGTAATGTGTATGTATCAATTTAAATAAAAATAAAATTTAGTTTAATTTAATTATTTAAAATTTATACTTTTCTTTTGATTTGTTTGCATATAAACATTCCTAAATTGAATAGGAAATGTATACTATGTATTTATACACAGTACATTATTTTATTCCTTGACATGTTTTATTCATATTCTGTTAGTCTTTCTCTTTAGTTTGTGTTATTACAGATGATTGTGCACCGTGTTATTTTCTGAAATTCATGAAAAACTGAAATATTTATAGAGTTTCTTGCATACTTTCCTCTAAATGAGTCGTGTTGTACTCTGAGTCACAAATTTCTTTTCCCCATCTTTTAATTCTAATACTGACCCTTCAATTTATCTGTATAATTAGACTGAATTCATAGCATCTTAGCGTTATTAAGGAAGCAAAAAAGCATAACTTATTTCCCTCACTACCAGATGTTTAATGGATACCTTTTACTTCAGTAAAAATATTCGGTCTGTATGAATATTTGCCCTTTAGGCTTGCAATGTCTATAGAGAAAAAGATATACATTATTTTCAATTATAATACTATTATAAAAATGAAGTGAGCCTCACACATCTACTTTCTAGTCATAAGCATGTTGGGTATGCTGTGCCAGTGATCCCAATGAGTATTCAGGACGCGGTTGCCCAACGTCATGATGCTCTGCTGGCATTCACATCGCTGTAATGGGGAAAAGCAGTGTTAAATTTATTTTAGCTTTGTACAAATCTCAGCATCACTACATGCTTCACAAAGTGCATAAATACAAATTATACCTTTATGGACAAAATACAGGTTCTGAGTTATTAAAGTCTCATTTGAGATACCCACTGAGAAAGCTGCCTACTACTCCATTGAACTATCTCAAAGGGACAATCAGAGAGACTTGAGTTGTTGAACTCAAACCCCTGTGTCAAATAATGCATAGTGAATTTGAAGCTGATGAGAAATGGCATTATTAATGTAATACCCCTGTGAATTATTCTTTCATTAGCAGTCCTCTTTTGCAAAACACTATACCAGTGCTAGGATTTCTTTCCAGCTCTATAGTCTACAACTGAGCCTACTAGTATTTTATACTAAAACTCTGGTATTGAGCTTTGAATGTGTTTCCAACCCCTCTAAAGAATCACATAAACAGATCTTAAAGTGTTCTAGTCAATTAAAACTTTCTTGAAACTTATATGATTAGAAACATATATTTTGGGGAATGACAGGTATGAACTATCAGAATTTTCTAAAGGTAAAATTTTTTTATCTTAAAACAAATTCCTACGTTAACTCAGCCTGTGCAACATAACAAAATATGTAAATGAAATATACAACCATAAGGCATATTGGCTTTCTCCAGTAATAAAATAATACATTTAAATTCTGTGAATCATTATTTCTCTTTCCAAGCCACCCACATACTTTCAATGATGACAAAGGTTTAGGTGAAGTGAGATGTTGTCATGCGTCTCAGTTCTCTCCTTCCTTGCATTATGACTTTCAGTAGCGAGATTCGATTCTTCTGTGTGTCCTATTCTTCCTTCCACTTTTCCACCTGGCCATCGGCTGGTCCCTTGCCATCCTTGAGAAGGTAGCACTAACCTGTCCTGCTCCTGGATCTCCACCAAATGAAGACTTTGCCCAGCATCTATTAGTTGAGTCTGACACTTTGCTGTTGGTACTTTTGTGAAATCTTTTCAACTATTGTAGCATTCTTTATAATTTGTTTTTAACCAAGTCACCTTGTACATCCAAACTTATCTCACAAAAAAATTTCTGTCATTCTTTCTCTTTTTTCCCCTCACTCTGCCTCTTATTTTGCTTTTTCTTTATTTATTGCATATGTGTATCAATGACACACAAACAAAAACAGACAAACAGAAAAACTGTTCAAATAATGATTCAAAACTTGAAGTAAATGTGAACATTTAGGGGAAAAAAGACATCTCTTTTTAAGATTTAAGTAAACATAATATTTATTAAAATTTTAAATAGCTTAAATGTCAATTCAGTCTATTTACCCAATTCATTATTTGCTTTAAAATTTTTTAACAAAACCTGTGGTGTGTGTGTGTGTGTGCGTGTGTATTGTGTGTGTTCCAAATTCAAAGGAATAAGGAAATATGCAGACCCTGACAAGCAAGCCCATGAAGCCACAGGATTTTCTATGATATTGTCATACCAAATCACACCAAGTGTGATTGTGGAGTAGTCTTGTGCCAGGCGGAGTTAGTTCTCCCTCTCCCAGAAGTGACTTCTAGAGTTGCTTTAGTACTATCTTTTTCAAAAATCTCAGGACATGCTTAACTTCTTTCAGAAAATGAAGACTTTTCAGCCCTTACTGATTTTTGCTCATCTAGCTCCATCTGGACAATGTCTAGAAGATTCTCTGCATAATTTGGATTTGAAAATAAACACTTTCCAGAGTCTCCAGTCTGCTTCCAACTTTTCCCAATATGTTCATATACTTTGGACTGATAAAATATTTTGGTACCTTCAAGTGAAGAATTTGATGGATGCATGTGCTCACATCTCCATATTTGCAAGAAAGCACTATCAAATTTTTGGTAACAATTTAAAAGGTTCTTGTTTTATTTAGATGCATGGGATATGGAATCATTTTGTCAAAGCTTTTATTTTTTCAAGCTATCAGTTTAGTGAGTTGGAACTTGGAGAAGTGCATTATAACCATGCATTGTTACCATCTATAAAGTCCTATGAAATATATATACATATATGTGTGTGTATATATATATATACACACACACACACACATATATATACATACTAATGCACATATATGTATATATACATATATATGAGAAACATTTTTATAGATGTTAAGGATTCATTGAGTATCAGTATTGGATATATTTATTGAATATCTTTGATATCATTGCATAAAATGTATTTTTGTTTATTTTAATTTATGATTTACCCATTTGTTTTAGAAAGCTTCTTTGCTCCTGTGACCAAAGGACCCAACCAGTACAAATGCAGAGGAGAAAAGATTTATTTGAGGGCTAATGGTATCTGGCTCCATTTCTCAGGGCTGGAGATGAGGCTGAACATCATGGTGGAGTGTGTAGCAGAGGGAAGTAGGAACCAACTAGTTCTGAGTGAGTTGAGGACGGAGGACTAAAGGCCGGAGCCAAAACCAGGTGAGGACTGTTTCTACATAAGGTAGGCCAACCAAAATGAGATGGACTAAGAAAATGTCCACGTAGGGGAGGAGAGAGATGAGGTAGATGTTGACATCAGGATGGGGGAAGAAGGAACACAACAGAGTGTGGATTGTTAGAGTCCAGGGTGGGCAGGGAAGTTTTGGGGGTGCATGAGAATTTGGCAACCAGGTATTGAAATCTGAGTCCAAGTGGGATGTGTATGTGTGCCATCTGATCTCAAGTGCTAGAGTCAAACAGGTTGTGAGGAAATACCTGGCAGGTATTACCTGTTCAAGCCCTTCCAGTTTAAAGAGGGCATCCTTGCAGAAAAGGGCCCTTAACTTCCATGGTGTTGAAATCTGAATGCAGCTGGAGGAAGTCCATGCAGGAGAGGGCCATCTTTGCTTGCAGGAAAGGGAGCAGAGGGGAGGAAAGATCTGAGGACTAAGTATGCATTTGACCACTTCTTTAGCTCTGATATTTCTATCTGTGATCCAATTACGTAGTATTTCTTCCTTTCAAAATTCATAAATTCTTTCTTGAATGAGGGAAAGACTTGGTTTTTTATCCTAACTTAATACTTTTATTTGAACATTGTGTGTGTGTGTGTGTGTGTGTGTGTCCTTAGTCTGTTTGGCTAATTTCTATTGTTGTTTTTAGACAATAATAGAAAATAATTTTTATCATTAATTTATTTTTCTGGTACTTTATCAAAAATTCTTCAAAGTGAAAAGAAAGAGAAAATGTTTGTTTTTAAATAAAATTTTCTAAATTGCTAAATAACTTTTACAGCAAGTTGATTAAAGTTTCATGTGAAAATGGTTCAGCTAAATTCCTTATTCCATATTATAGTTCAAAAAAACAACATTCTGAAGTCAGTTGTTAATTTCAAAGATTAGAACTATAATGAAAAGAGAAGGAAAGAGGAAGAACCATGTAATTTACTTACATGTTTTTTTGTGAACTTGAAATAGATTTTCATTTTATCGAAATACCTATATTTATATATATCATAAAATTTGCATATTGATTCAATTGTGTTTAAGACAGTAAAAGAATATTATGGGAAAACTTTATAAAATAATTTAATATGAAATAATTATTCTCTGGAGTTAATGCTCTCACTGTAGTGAGTGATGCAGCTTGGTGTAAAGCAGAATAATGACTCCCAAAATGTGTCTATGTTGAAATCCTTGGAATTTTACATTATATGACAAAAGTAAATTAAAGTTGTAAGTTAATTCGATTTAAAGTGGTTGACTGTAATAACAAGAGTGCATAAAATTAGCAGAACCATCCAGAGAAATGGCAACTGAGAAGAACCTGGCCCAATGTGGCAGGTTTTAAAAATGAAAGATGGGACAAAAAGCCAAGGAAAATGAATGATTTCTAGAAGTCAACACAGGAATGGAGGTAAATTCT
This sequence comes from Callospermophilus lateralis, assembly GCF_048772815.1. NCBI lineage: Eukaryota > Metazoa > Chordata > Mammalia > Rodentia > Sciuridae > Callospermophilus > Callospermophilus lateralis. The sequence continues at coordinate 91,070,027 of NC_135316.1, read as the reverse complement.
CCAAGCCAAAAACCCCCAGAATGGGAGGTGCCCTACTGATAGCCCAAATTTTGCCCAGTGAAATCTGTGCTGAACTTCTTACCTATAGAATTGTAAAATAAGAAATTTGTATTGTGATAAGTCATGATGTTTGTAGCAATTTCTCACAAATTACTACATTTTCATTTACATTTAATTTAAAGAATTTTTGATAATGCTACATATATAGCACAACTAAAGTTTATATTGTTTACTGGTATTCTTTTAGTGACATAATAGTATCTTTAAATAGAAGATGTATGTTACATGGGTAAAATATTGCTAACCACATCATGACAATTGCCGCAGTCTGGCTGGGCACAAAATCACGAGCCACTCACAGCTTTGTAGATTCAAACAACAATTCTTTATTCCCGATCTCACACCAGCCCTCTACAAACACGTTCTGGGGAAATCCACGTTCTCTGCCCAAAATACTCTCTGAATGCCGGGAGAAATCAACAGGAACTCAGGCAGCAGGATAGGCTCTATTCCCAGCAGGAATAATCTTAAACCTGGAACCACCCTAAACCATGATTGTCCTAAACCGGTAATGCCCTAAATCCAAGGAGAGCCTTAAACCCTGATCCCCCCCTAAACCCGGATCCGCCCTGGTCCTTGAGCAAGGTCACCTTACATGCAATGTCACTGCAAAATGTCTAAGGCAAGTCCTATTTCCACGAGTCCTTCCACTAAGCAACATGGGGTACGCTGGCAAGAAAATTGTCATACCTACTTGGCTAATGGCTCTCAGCAACAATGATAACAAGCAACTCCCATAAATGCCTTAATATATTCCCTTTTCCCAAGATTATGGCAGGTTATACTTGGAGACAAATGGCTGTTTACATGTTTACCTGAACTTTCTGGAATATCCTGAAAATAACTCTCTCTGTTGGAGAAAATCACTGTTATAGATGAGCACACTGCTAATCCTGGCGCAATTGTAATAACTAATGCTGCTGTAGTGAACATTAAAATATGCCCTTATGAATCAGGAATGTGTTTATAGGTGTGTACAAAACAAAAGAAACCATAAAATATTGTGTTTCATTTTATCACTCTTTATGAAAAGAATTGAGTAAACCTTACAAAATCAACATGCCATTAATGTTTTTGTCTATTTGCATATTTGAATTGTACAAAACAGTGGCATTCATGGTGATCTATTCACACATGCACATAACACACACTGGTCTATTTCATTCCATATCACCTCTCCTTTTCTTCCCTTCCTCCCTCATCATAATCCCCATCCTCTCCTGCACAAGTCTCCCTTCTATTGTCATTAAGACCCTTTTTTTCTTTTTTTTTCTCTAGCTTTCACATATGATACTGATATATATATAATATATATGATACTTGATATGATACTTGACTTAGTGTCTGGCTTATTTTTCCTAACATGATGCTTTCCAGTCTCATCCAGTTTCCTGAAAATGACATACTTTCATTATTTTTATGACTGTATGAATTGTGTATATACCACATCTTCTTTATTCATTTGTTGATAGATACCTAGACTGGTTCCAAAAGTTGACTATTGTGAATTATACTGATATAAACATGGACATGTATGTATTGCCTTAGTATATTGACATTATTTTGAATAAATACCTAGGAATGGTAGAGCTGGTTCATATGGTGGTTTCATTCATATTCCGTGTGTGTGTGTGTGTGTGTGTTTGTGTGTGTTACTAGGGGTTGAACCCAAGAACTTGCACATGTGAGGCAAGCATTTTACCACTGAACTACACCCCCACCCTTCGTTCCTAGCTTTCGTTATTTTGGGTCTGTTATTCTTCCATATGCATTTTAGAACTGTTGTTTTTCTAGTTCAGTAGAGAATATTATTAGGGGCTGGGGATGTGGCTCAAGTGGTAGTGTGCTCGCCTAGCATGCGCAGGGAGTGCTGGGTTAGATCCTCAGCACCACATAAAATAAAGATGCTGTGTCCACTGAAAACTAAAAAATAAATATTAAAAAATTCTCTCTCTCTCTCTCTCTCTAAAAAAAAAAGAATATTATTAGTATTTTCATAGGGATTGCTTTGAATCTGCAGATGACTTTTAGTACTAAGGATATTTTCTTTCTTTCTGCTGGGGATTGAACCCATGGCCTTATGCATGTGAGGCAAGCACTCTACCAACTGAGCTATATCCCTAGACCAATAAGGTCATTTTAACAACATGAATTCCACCTATCCATAACCATAGGAAGTCTTTCCATCTTTTAATGTATTTTCTCAATTTCTTTTGTTGGGATTTGATGATTTTCACTGTATCATGTCTGAAACTTCCAGGGGTGAGTTTGCAAATCCTTAGTAAGTCATATATAGAGGGGTGGGGGAGAGATTTTATCTGTAGACTTTTTTCACTGATAGAAGTAAGAAGTAATTCATATGGTCAAATTTTATCACCTATAAAATATAATATTTCTAATTTTCTAATATGTACTACTATTGGTATTAGGTGTAGTGAAATAGACCTGAAATCTTAGTAGCTCAGGAGACTGAGGCAGAAGAATTGCAGTTTCAAAGCCAGACTCAGCAACTTAGTGAGATTCTACCTCAAAATAAAAACCTAAAAGGGCTGAGAATGTGACACAGTGGTTAAGTGTCCCTGGGTTCAATCCACACTATTCCACCTGCCAAAAAACATGCATTTTTTTCTTTTTTTAATGCTTAAGGCATATAACATTGATATTTTCATAATTATACAAGTTTGAATGATAACTATATTAAACAAATTAACATATCCATCATTTTGCATATTATTCTTTGGTGTGTGTGTGTTTGTTATGAACACATAAAATCTACGTGTTCAGCAATTATACTGATGCAGTACAATATTAACTATAGTTACCATGTTGTACATTAAATGTCTGAATATATTCTACCCATATATCTGAAACTTTCTATCTTTTGACCCATATCTACCAAATTCTTTCAGATCTCCCACCACCATCCTAGTGGCCACTGTTTTAATCTCTGATTTACATATTCAATTTTTTAAAAATATTTAACCTTATTTTTATTTATTTATTATTTGTATATATATCTACCTATCTATTTGTCTATTTATATAATATTTTCTGCATTTATCCTTGGATGAACACAGATTATTTCTGCATTTTGGCTCTTAATTAAATCTAGCTGTCGCCTTACTTTCTATTGATCTATCTCATGTTTTTTTAATTCTTCCTCTTTTGATGAATACTTAAGATTATTTCTACAATTTGGCTTTTGAGGACAAAAAAAAAACCTGTAGTGGACATAGGAGTGAAGGTATTTCTGTAAGGTTGATTCCATTTCCTCTTGTTATGCACTGGAAAAGGGACTGCTCGATCATATGGTGGCTCTATTTTTAATTTTAAGGAATCAGTATAGTTTGCTATAATGGCCCCACCAAGTTAATATTCCAACAAAAGCCTACAAGCATGCTTTTTTCCCCACACCTTCACCAACCCATGTCAATCTTTTCTTTTTGATAACAACTATCCTAATATCTGTGAAGTGTGATCTCATTGGGGTTTCAATTATCATTTTACTTGTGATTTGTGTTATTGAGCATCTCTTCATGTATCTGTTAGCTATTTTTAGCTCAACTCTAGAGTAATAGCTATTCAGGGCTTTTACCTAGTTTTATAGATGTTATATAGTAACCTACTTTCATATACATGGTAACCTACTTTCATGTACATATACATTATAGATACTACATATAAGACATTCAAAATAGCAAAGATATGGAAACAATCCAAGTGATATATATGTGTGTGTATGCAAATATTTTCTCCTAATGTGTAGGCCACTGTTTAATTTTTTAAATCTCTTGCAATGACAATAGTAGAACTTAATATACTTAAAAGCATTTAACACATCTGTAAAAGAAAATCCAGACTTTATATTGTCTATACATTTATGATAAAATATCATTTAGTGATATTTAAAGTTTTTTTAAAGGAACAATGTGTAAAAATCTCTGTGTGTTCATGTGTTTTTAATACATACACATGCCTATATGCATGTCCTGATTGTCTGGTATGTATTCAGTACTATCATTTACTTTATACTAAAATAAGCCTACACACTACATGCATGGAGCTTACATTCTCTATATAAGTACAAAGTAGGCTGCTATCAGTATCAAAAACCAAAGAGTGCATCTGACAGTACAAAAGAGAAGCAATGAGTCTAATCATAATGCAGAGAGCTCTTGGGAAAATCTAGTTGATTGGAAAAAATTAATTAGCAAGTTTCTTTCTCTCAGTGAATTGTGAATTATGAAATATTATCTTGCTATCTATTCTTACTTCATTAAGAATCTATGAGCAAAATTATCTATCTATCTCAAGGTAACGTGATGGTATAGCAAAAAATAAGTGATCTTGAACTTATATACCAAGTTCTAAAATCCACCTCTAAAACTAACAAGCTATATATTCTATGTCCATAAGAAGTTATATTTTACTCTATTCAATATGAGACTCTGTTATACTGATGCTGTCAATGAAAAAAAATAGTGTAAATGGCAAAAACAGAGATTAATGATCTTATTTCAGTTGGTGTACATCAAGGAAAATCCAATGATTTGATAACTCCCTAAGATAAAGCAAAAATATGTAGGTTGAGTAGAAGAGAGGGGTATACATCCTTGTGGTCTAAACTATCATTTTATTAATCTACAATTATTATAAAATTTGTGTTCAGAACAGTTGGAGAGCTCTATTGTTTTCATGCCTCATGTTTGAAATCCTTAGATCAATTCTAGTATGGAAACCATCAGAAGAGTTCTTTCCAGAGCAACTCTTATAAGCCTTGTAGAGATCAGTTCCTGGTTTGAAAAACAAAATATGTGCATGATAAGGAGCATGTCTGATATCTATCTATCTATCTATCTATCTATCTATCATCTATCTACCTACCTATGTTAGACAGCATTATGTGATTGTGAACAGAATATCTGACAAGAACAACTTAGAGGAGGAAAATTTATTTGGGGTTCATGGTTTTCATGAGGTTCAGTTCATGCTCAGCTAACTCTAGTGCTCTGTGGAAAAATGAATCAGAGTATCATGGGAGAAGGGCATGGCAGAGAGTGGCCTGGAAGCAGAGAGAGAGAAGGAGGAGACAGGGGACAAAATCTCCAAGGGCATCCTCTCATAGTCCTTCATCCTCCATTCACGCCCCACCACCCCTCCCAGTACACTAGTCCTTTCAAATTGTTAATTATCAAATATTATTAATTCAGTGATTAGGTTGAAACTCTCATGATCTGATAATTTTACCTCTTAACATTCATTAAACTCATTAGGGAATACCTCATATTCAAACCTTATCACTACCTGTATATCTCAATCTGTTTTGGGAAATTGTTCTTAACAAATACAGGTTCCATGGTTTATGCCTATATTCCCAGTGGCTCAGGAGGTTGAGGTAGGAGGAGCAAGAGTTCAAAAGCCAGCCTCAAAAGTGAGGTGCTAAGCAACTCAGTGAGACCCTGTCTTTAAATAAAATAAAAAATAGAGTTGGGGATGTGGCTGAGTGGTTGAGTGTCTCTGAGATCAATCCCTGGAACCAATACAACAAAACAAAACAACAAACAAATAATAGTTTTCTAAGAGTTTGTCCACATTTAAATTGTGTGCTATACTGTGGTATAATGAGAAAAAAAACTCATATAACTTTTGATTATTTAAAGATCAATAGTTAAATGAACTTCAAGTATATACTTGAGATACCTTTGAACTGTGTTAGGGTTAAGGACTAATTTTCTTTAATATGCTCATCATTAGCAATCTTTTATGTAAGTAGTTAGAAATTAAATGTAAAATCTCTTTGAACCAGCACACAGAGAAACTTTAGTGTTAATGTATTTGGCACTGACACAGTTTGGAATACTCACATTTGTCATAGTTAATTTCTAATTTTAAACTCTTGATAATGGAGTTTGTTTACAGTGAAGTTACTAGGAGATTTTGCAATTTTTTTTTTATAATAAAGGGCACTGTAGCTGCTTGTTCTTGAAATCATCATCAAACAATAAAACATTTTTGTACAGAAACATGTTTGGCTCATATGGACCAACATCAAGAAGATGATTGTGGTGTTCCCACCAGAGCAAATAATACCATACAATTAGTTAGCATATTGAAGTAGAAAATATAACACTGTCAGAATTTTATTCCATTCTTGGAATAGGGTATGGGAAATTAATGTGCTAATTTTATTTTCTGTGTCCATACTGAACACCAATAGACCAAGATGTGTATAGTTTATACTTAGGGATTACAGAAACTATGGCTTTATTAGCAGATATTTATTATTTGTAAAATCTATATTGACTTAAATATTTACACTTAGAGTTTTCAAATGTATATTTTCACCTCATAAGTTTTGTAGTGTACACCATGCGAAAAATTTAAGTTCCCCATTTGTTATTTGCCAAGTAGGCAAATCTATCTCCTTTAGTATTATTAAAGTGAAGATTTATACAATCTACACCCTGGCTTTCAGAACATATTTTTAATAATTTTGAGATGTTACAAAGACATCTGAAAAAGTGGTATCTCATGTTTTAGATAGACAGTCATTACCCAAAATCATAATACAATTTGAAGAATTTTAATAATTTAAAATTTAATTTAAATGTTCTTGTTTAAATTAAATGTGATATTTCACTTAGCAAACTAAACTGCTAACAAGTTACTTTTTCTAATAACTAGCAATACCAAATCTAACTAAAGTGTCATAAATCAGAATATAGTTATTCAGATCTCTCTCATTATCAAACAATATGTCACTATATCTGATTATTTCCAACTTTATATTATCTTAAATTATCCACTTCATTCTACCATCCCTATTTCCAAGTCTATAGTGCAAGCAGATGCTATTGCTCATTTGGGTATGTTACAATCTTCAATCATTTCCCAAAAGCATCCTGGGTGAATTTGTCATTCCCTCTTTGAATGGTTCTTGGTTAAATTGAGGATGAAATCCCAATGTTATAATGATTCTTTTAAATTCTTACTTATGTGATTATAACTTACATGGCATTCTTCCACTTTTTGTGAACTAGCCATAAAAAATTGGACTTTGACTACTTTTTTTTAACTTTGCCTTCAGAATTTCAACACTTATTTCCTCCTTGCGCCATCTGCCTATCCTCAACACTCAAAATCTAGAATTCAATTTTTTTTTAATCTTTCCTTATCTGATAACTGTTCTTACTGGGCATTCTATGGGCTATCCTTGAATTATCTACCTCATCTGTCCTAATGTCCATTAGACTTTTGACTGACATTCCTGAGAGCATCACAATGTAATCGTAATACAATTTGAAGAATTTTAATAACAAAAATCATCTTAATGTAACTTTCTTGGAACCCAGAATTAAAACACCAGGCACATAGTAAAATTTGATAAATATTTGTTGTATGAAACAATGAATGACAACTAAGAGAGAGACAGAAATATATAATTATTAATTTATTTATATTATATAGTAAATAGACTCATGCTGTTATGTGCTCCTAATCCACTGGCTTGAGTTTTGTTATTTATTTATTTTTTTGATGAAGAGAGTCAATTTATATAAACTGAAAAAGCATACATATCTGTAGCATATTAGTCAAACTCAAATTAATTATGTTCTCTCAATAAAATGTCCAAATGCCAGTTTCTGAGAGAGAAAGAGGGTGAGGAGAAAAATCTAAATAATAGATGGAGGAAATGGATGCATATTTTTTAACCTGTACATTTGAAAAGTATATGATTTAAATTTACAAGGGAGTTTAGATTGTTCAAAAGGGTTGATGTTTTACAATAATGAAGTACACCAGGAAAGCAAAAGAACAGAAAAATGGAAACTTCTTCTTTGAATTTGCTGTTTTGGCATTCTCACCAGATAAAAATGAGATTTTTAATGTAACTTTCTTGGAACCCAGAGTTAAAAATAAAAAAATAATAATAATTTATAAATATTGATAGGGACAGAATATAGAACCCTGAATAAATTAGAATGAGGATGAGTTCATAACATTTTTATTAATGAATTTTCTTGGCATAATTTTGAAATTATATTTTAGAGGGAAATTACTAGCAAAATAAATGTTGGGGAAATCCTTGAAATATGATGTTTATTGTTACTTTCATGAAATCTACTGTAAAATCAAAAACCTTCATATTCATCTTATAATCACAGAATTTATTGGGGGTACCACAAAAATATATATTAGTTTTATTGGGGTATGGTGGCTCATTCTTCTAGTCCTAGTGGCTTGGGAGGCTGAGACAAGAGGACTATGAGTTGGAAGCCAGGCTCAGCAGTAGTGATCCTAAGCAACTTAGCAAAACCATGTCTCAAAATAGAAAAATTAAAATAAATAAATAAATAAAGCTCTGGGGAAGTGGTTCAGTGGTTAAGACCCCCTGAGTTCAATCTCTGGTAACAACAACAACAAAATTTTATATATGTGTGTGTGTGTGTGTGTGTGTGTGTGTGTATACATACATACATACAAATAGATAAATATTTATTCAATGTAAAAGGTAGAATACAGCAGAAGAATGAATCAGAAATGGATGTAAAATGGTAAAACAGGGGAAAACTTTCTATACCCTTTGCAATTTCAGAGGACATAGTAACATCCACACTTTGAGACTGTGGCTTTCTTTTCCAGGATTATTACATTAATATTATCACTCTGTGATATTTTAATGGCATGTACATTCACTATTTAAGATTAAGTTGTTAAAAGCAAATTGTATGTGGATTTTAATTTTAAAATTTGATTTTCAAAATCTTCTCTACATCTACCTATGTTGTAACTCTGCTTTCTAATTTAAAATGCTCTTAAAACTGTTCCATCTTTACTTTCTTCCTGCCCTCTTTGAAAGCCAATTCCCTAGTTGGGCGATGACATTCTCTCTCTGTTAGCGGGTGCTGCTGCTTTAGAGGGCGCTGCAGTTATAGTGGATGCTAAAGCTCTAGTGGGTGCTGCAGTTCTAGCAGGTGCTGCCACTTCTGTGGGTGTGCCAGCTCTTTTGCATTCATTGCTTTCCCACTATCTTCTCCCAGGTACCACCACATTTGCTCGAGCAAACTAGGTGCCAGAGAGTAAAAAATGTTTCTCTTAGTTCATGTTTTCATCTGCAGTTGTTTCCTTCCTCCTTCACTCTTTGTTGCTCTTTCGTTTCCAGGACAACCCACTGGATCTGGGTTGATTGGTGAAGACCTGCTCAACATTTATTCTTACCTGCTTAACTTCCTGTAAGCTGAGATCTGTGCTCTTTTCAATGTGACAGACAATTAATCTGAAAATGTAATTGCTAATTGTGTGTAAAAGGAATTTTCATTATTCATGTGTTCTTAAAAGTTTAGTGTCTTGTTTTCACAAGTAATTTTTACATAAGAAATATCTAAAGCAATAGTAGTATAAAATAAAATAAAATGTCTTTTTCTAAAAACGATTCTTTTTATTATTTTAATTTTTAACTTCTCTTTCACTATGTCATCATATAATTTTTATAGTGGAAGTGGTGAAGTGAAATGCATTAATTTGTTAATTAGGTAAATTAATTTCTTCAGCTAACTTTTATAGAATATTGAATTTGGTTTGAAATTTATTGTTTGGTACTTTGTAATGGTAGCTTCAAATTGCAAGATGTTTATCACATGTTTGGAGATAAATCATAGAATCATGTCATTAAGAGTGACTGCAGGAATGTTAAGGGCATGCATGGGGTACTGTGGGTACACAGCAGTGAGCAACCCAGCAAATTCCTGAGATGGATTTTAATCAGAAACAATGCTCCAAATGAGACATAGAAGAACTAATGACCATACCATTGAAGATAGATTATGAATTATGCAATAAAAAATTTTAGGCAGAAAGGCTACAAGAAATAAAGTCAGAAGAAGAGGAAGCATAATATATTAGAGAACTGTAAGAGTAGTGGGAAGTGCATGGTACACCTGTACTTAAATTTGAGAGAAGCAGGAAAAATCTAGAGAAGTAGCTCAAGGCAAGATCATGAAGGACATTGCAGGCCATGCTAGGAATTTTGACTTATCCTTAAGGATTAAGTTGACTTATCATTAAGTCAACTTCAGAGAAGAAGTTTGTTTTGAACTATTGTTTGTTGTCTTTCTACCATTTTTGTTTTTCAGACAAGAGACTAGGCTTTGGGCAACAAGAAAAGATTCATGGAGGCCACTGTGATGGAGGCTAAAGTGCTGAATGAAGCTTAGTAAAACAAGTCTTATCATAAATGAGACTAAATTAACAGGAAATGAATACTGAAAAAGAAGAGATTGATGACTTCTGAATTCCTATATTTCCCAACTGAAATGTTTATAAATGTTAGGCTTTCAGTCTCAAACCTTCATCAGTTAGGGCTATAAAATTACAATACCAACAATAAGCCCTCCCTTGAAAAGTTTTATTTGCAATTGTGGGGTTTCCCCAAGGCTCCCCAAGTAGGATCTATGTCATCCGGAATCATGAGCCATAATGAACAAGGTAGTGTTATGATTTAAATATGGGGTATCCCCTAAAAGCTCACATGTAAGAAAATGCAAAAAGGTTCAGAGGAGAAAGGATTGGGTTATAAGAGACAACCCAATCAGCCGAGTTAATCCCTCCATGGGATTAACTGAGCATAAGTGCAGGTAGGTAGTGTGTGTCTGCGGCAGGTACATCACTGGAGGCTGTCAGGAGCTGCAAATGAATCACTGCTTTGAGCTATGTAACTCTGGAAACCTCTCCTGGGAATCCTTCAGTGCCAAAGGAAATGCCCATTTGCAGGTGACTCCTGTTGATAGGGAGAAAGAATTCCATGCTAATCATATAATTTACTAGTTCAAAAGCCTTGAATTCAAATCCTCGCTGCCTGGAGGTAGAGGAGATGGGCATAAATGGGTAAGCCCCAACTAAGCTGTTTTTCTCAAAACTTCCTCCTGTTTACCTTAAGAAGCTTTTCACAGTGAATCCCTTTGGTGTTTAAAACCTATGTAAGATGCATGGAGAGCCTCAGTTGTTTTTGGATCAGATACCACCAGAGCTGATTCAACCACTGAGTCCTGTTTTTCAACTATAATTGTCTTTGCCTTTATATCAAATAATTTCTTATTTTTTTTTTCAGTTCACCCAGTACCTGTGTTTAGAGAACTGTTCACTTGCCATGCAGGTAGCGATGATAGGAGGCTTATCTTTGGGATATATGTATTTGTATCTGGTGAGTGGAGTCTCTCTCTGCGTGCTGATCCTTATGGGAGCCACTTCCCTCCACCACACTCTTCCACCATGACATGCTGCCTCACCTCAAGCCCTGAGGAATGGAGCCTACTGTCTATGGACAAAGACCTTGGAAACTGTGAGCCCCTAAATGAACTTATCTTCCTCTACAATTGTTCTGATCAGTCTTTAAGTTATAGCAGAAATAAACAAACAAACAATCCTGACCAAAGCAGGTAGGGAGTATGTGAGTAGATGTATACAGGTGACTTGACTGACAGGTCAGAAGCTACAGATAGTCTTGGATATTTCAGATAGACTTCTTGGAAAAATTAAAGGAAAGGGTAATTAAATCACAATAGGAATCAAGGGGTTCAGTTAAATTCAAGGAGATTGCAGCCATTTGGAAAGCCCATCATATATTTTTATTCATGGGAAAGTTTCTTTCTTTCTTTCATTTTATCATGGTCAGAAATCTGATTTTATTTGTAAGAAGCAAAGTAACTAAAACTGTACTTATAAATGTTTTGCACATGGATAGCCTTAATTAATATCAAAACATATTTTAAATCTTCACTTGCTGTAATTTGGGAAACACATAATTGTTTTTCATTTTTTATTTGTTTTTATTAGTTATATATGATAGGAGAATTTATTTTGACATACATATATAGAGCATAACTTTGCATTCTTCTGGTTGTACATGATGTAGAATTACATTGGTTGTGTAATCATATATATACTTAGGATAGTAATGTCCAATTCACTCTACTATATTTCCTATTCCTATTTCCCCTTCTCCTCCCTTCCTTTCATTCCCCTTTGTCTAAACCAAAGTACTTATATTCTTTCCTAAGTGACCGCCATTAATTGTGAATCGATATCTGCATATCAGAGAAAACATTTGGCCTTTGGTTTTTGGGGACTTGTGTATATCACTCAGCCTGATATTCTCCAGTTCTATATATTTATCTTCATAGCTGATCAATATTCCATTGTGTGTGTGTGTGTGTGTGTGTGTGTGTGTGTGTGTGTGTGTGTATATATATCACATTTTCTTTATTTATCTGTGAAAGGGCACCTACATTGGCTCCATAGCATAGCTATTGTGAATTTAGCTGCTGTAAACATTGATGTGGCTGTATCACTGTAGTATGTTGATTTTTAAGTCCTTAGCATATAAACAAAGTGGTGGGATAACTCGTCAAATGGTGGTTCCATTCCAAGTTTTATGAGGAATTTCCATACTGCTTCTCATAGTGGTTGCACCAATTTGCAGTCACACCAGCAATTAAAAGTGTACTTTTCCCACATCTTCACTAACATTTATTGTTTCTTGTATTCTTGATAATTTCCATTCTGACTGGAGTGAGATGAAATCTCAGTGTAGGTTTAATTTGCATTTCTCTAATTGCCAGAGATGTTGAACATTTTTTCATAATTTGTTGACCAATCATGTTTATTCTTCCATGAAATATCTGTTTAAATCCTTAGTGATTTATTGATTGGATTGTTTTGTTGTTGTTGTCGTTAAGTTTTTTGAGTTCTTTATGTAGTCTGGAGATTAATGCTCTGAGGTATAGGTGGCAAAGATGTTCTCCCATTCTATAGGCTCTCTCTTGACATTATTGATTGTTTTCTTTGCTATGAAGAAGCCTTTTAGTTTGAATCCATTCCATTGATTGATTCTTGATTTTACTTCTTGTGCTTTAAGAATCTTGTTAGGGAAGTCACCTAAGCTGACATGATGTAGATTTGGGCCTACTTTTTCTTCTATTGTTCTTGATCCACTTTGAGTTTAGTTTTATGCACAGTGAGAGATAGGAGTTTAATTTGATTTTACTACATATAGAATTCCAATTTTCCCTGCACCATTTGTTGAAGAGGCTATCTTTTCTCCAATGTATGCTTTTGGTGCCTTTGTCTGGTGTGAGATAACTGTATTTATGAGGGTTTGTCTCTGTGTCTTCTATTCTGTACCATTGGTCTATGTGTCTGTATTTGGGCCAATACCCTGCCATCTTTGTTACCATAGCTCAGTAGTTTAATCTAAGGTCTGGTATTGTGACGTCTCCTGCATTACTTTTTTTGCTGAGGAATGCTTTGGCTATTCTGAGTCACTTATTTATCCAAATGAATTTCATGCTTGTTTTGTGTATTTCTATGAAGACTGTAATTGAGATTTAATAGGAATTGCATTAAATCTGTATAGCACTTTTGGTAGTATGTCCATTTTGACAGTGTTTATTCTGCCTATCCAAGAGCATGGGCAATCTTGCCATCTTCTAAGGTCTTCTCCAGTTTCTTTCTTTAGTGTTTTGTTGTTTTCATTGTAGAAGTCTTTCACTCTTTCATTAAGTTGATTCCCAAGTGTGTATATAGGTGTATTACCAAGTTTGTTTTAATGATGGATCCACAGAATCTGTGGCAATCTGGGAGGTGCAGATTTGATCAGCAGTTTGGCTATGACTGATCACAGCCAAAGACAAATCCTCACTGCAAACACTAGTCATGATCTAACCTATTGTTTTCTAAGGGAATTTGTCTCAGGAAAATCTCTCCAGAAGGGCTAAATATCTGTCTTCTAATAGGACTGAATGGTAAAAATTCTTTTTTGTTTTCTATTTTCATATGCATATATGGTTGACATGGTAGAATTTCTGAGAAGCTGAGCCATAAAGTCATTTAGTTGTTGAAACTTGTCCTTGATAAACATTACACACTCATCCCTTCTCAAATAAATACACTCATCAAAGTCATTAATGTTTTACTGGTTTTGCACATACTGCTTGCAACTCTCGACTTTTCGCACTTAGTGTAGGTATATATCTTTGTTGCATAAAATGGAACAATTACTTTGCCCATCCTGGTGGACCTAAGGCTGAGTGCCACAAGTGTGGCAAAGTCCTCTTGCCTGGAGAGGGTTAACAACAGCTAAGGTAACTTGTGGGAAGTTGCCTTTGAATCTCCTTCACAGTACCCCTCCAGTATCACTCTAATTCCCCCACATCAACAGGCAACAAAGTGAAGTCTCATCTCTTGCTTGGATAACCATATGATTTGATCAAATTTTGCAATATTGTTCCCCGTGGATTTTCTTCAATTCTATTAATTGGTTCACAAGTCCTCATTCTTCCTTTTCTCCTGTTTGTCCTGAATAAAAATGGAATACTAATTGATTAAGAAACAGAGTTTATCTTGGCTCATCAGAGTTGTAAGTAGGGAAATACACATTCAGGGAAGTTGAACATGTGCTTCAGGATCTTGCAAATTTAAACAAGATATAAAGGAAGAATCATTAGTGAGGAAGGGAATTACATCAGGTATTGGTTAAAAATTTAGATTGTGTCATCCCATGGTGTATGACAACAGTATCCCAGAGTCTCAGAGGGCTTAGACAGGAGGATTGTAATTTTGAGGAGAGCCTAAGCAACTTAGCAAGATTCTAAGCAACTTAGCAAGACTCTGTCTCAAATACAAAATAAAAAGGGCTGAAGATGTAGATCAGTGGCAAAGCACAAGATGACCTTGTGGCTATTTATAAGACTGGAATGTTCTGCTCTAATGAAAACTGTAGCTTTCAGCACATAAAGTATAGGAAATGGCAAGTTTGGGCCTGGAGGGGTTTCAATATGTGCCTAGAAAAAGATGTAGAGCTTACACAAGGTGCAAACCTTATTTTGGAGGTATATATGATGGAAGTCTGGCTCTCGTATTCTCTGAGCCTAGTATTTTGCTGCACCTCAACATGACTTTTACTTGTTTAAATTTTTCACACTAGAAATCTGGGTCTTTGTCAGTACTGTATTCTTATTGCCCAAACTGCTGAGAACTGTGAAGGCCCTGAGTCATTGCCTCTTTGCATGCGATAACGTTAGTCTTTAAAATTTCATGGATGCTGTCTGGAGACATGACCCTTCTATATCAGAGCAAAGAATCAGTCATTCCAAAAACAATGACCAAGATTGCTTACTTCATACAAACATCCTTGGAGAAGGTAGTCTGGACAGAGGCAGTCAGTGCCTGTCCTCAAAAGATGTGCAGAAAGGGTGGGGACCTGAGAAGTGTTTCTAAATATGCAAGGAAAAGGAGAACTTTCATTTTTGGTGTTTAAAAGAACAAAAAGCAAGCTTTTCATCCTGTAACAATTACTGATTTTATCTGGGCTCTTGCCTTATACATCCATGGAATTTTCCTTATGACTCAATTATAACAATATCTGTAATAAAACTGCATTAAAGCATGATCCTGATAGGGAAGTGAAAATCTTATGTTGGGAGGACATATTCTATGCACAGGAACTGTTAGAAAATTGGACAGATTCTTCTGGAGAAAATACCTGTTTTTAGACATGATAGAAAGTCTCCCTCCATGGCTGGACTCACCTCACTAGCAAACTTTGGACCTTAGAAGAACATAAATTCCCTGAGACATCTTACAAACTGCAATGTAGGATGCAGAGTGAAGTGAGGAGATAGAAATTAAGAGTGAAAGCTATGGAATGCTTATAACATAAATTCCATTGCATCTCGTTGTCACAGCTTCTTTTAGTTGCCATTTGCTCATATTCCTAGAATCCACTTATTACACAGTATTTGATTTTTATATTTACATTGATGTCTCTTTTAAGAGACCCTACCAAGTCATGAGATTTTGATTTTTGAAAATTTGAGTGAGAGCCATAGTTGGGCACTTAGTCCAAGGGAATATTTCCCAGTTAAACGCATCCAATATAAACTGGAATCTTGGCTTTACCCACTAATCTAATGAAGCTTTCCTTTTTATATCAGCGGTTTTATGCGTCTATCTTTTATATAAATGTTAGATTTATAAATACGATAAGTTTGATTAAAAGTATATATTAATTTTATTTCTATAACCAAGGACTAGCACAAGACCCTGGTATAATTTTATATTAACATGGTTTCTCAAGATTATAAGCTTATATATGGCTTATTGGTATTTCTTTAAATCTTATAGAGTAATTTAGAAGTTTTCTTAATTACAAAATAAGGGGTCATGTTTATACAAGTCATAAGTATATTCTCTGAAATTTTTGACTTATTTATGCTTTTGGAAGAGTGGATTGTTAATATTTTATTAACTGGTAGTTTTGTATGACCACCAGTTAATGTCAAGAGTTGAATTTACCTTGAATTGGTTTTTTTTTTTGCATTTCTTCAATTTTTAATATTTTTTTCTGACAATTTTAAAGTTTGTATTTATGTTTTTGTAAGTTCCTGTATGTATGTTTGTATTTCACCCACATACATAAATATGCTTATTTTTGTAATCCATGCATGATTATAGAATGAAATGAACCTTTGTAAATCCACCGAAATCCCATTATTGTCATCTCTTCTTCTGTTTGTAAATACTTGTATTGTTCTGCACTTGATGCTGCTTCTATTTTGGTTTCATGAATTTTTATGAATATCAGTTGATCCAAATGAGCATAATAATTTTTAACATTTCATCACCTATGTTTTATTACAACATTGCCAGTAAGATCTCCTTCAAGGAAGGTTTAATACCTCTGACAACTTAAACATATCCTGATAACATAAGTAACAAGCCTTTCTTTTCCTTCCACAAGTAATGAAATCAATATTCTCCAAGTGTCCTAGCTATATCTAGTAGAGGTTAGTAAGAGAAACAAAACCATTTAGTTTTTTTTTTTATGGGAATGTTTGTGAAAAGTTTTCATGGACTAAAGTGCAGTTAATGCTGTTAAAATGTATTTAAAAATACTGAAGCTGGAAAGAATGTCATTTGTGAATCGTGATTTTCAACTAATTTTTTCATTATAACATATTATGTCTTTACTATGTAAGGGTTTATAGAAACAAAAGATATCATCATATGTTGATAGTATGTCCTCTATTCCTTTAAACTTGCACATTGTTATATTCTTAACATACTAAATTTTTATGAAAGCAATATAGATAGTATGATATTAATCAGGAAAAGCAATTCTATATAAGTTTTATGAGGAGTGAGCCGCACCTTTATACTCTTTTCAAACTCTCATTTCTAAAAGAAATTTCCATGAGAGGTAACCAAGGCCTGGTATAATTTTAAGACTAATCCAGTCTTTCTTGTGTTATGGTAATTCCTCAGGCATACATTAAAAGAAACATGAGTTGACACTTTATCTCTCTCATACAGCTTCCAAAGCTAGAATTCTTGAAATCATTGTTTCTACCCCATTAACTTTATCCTCCATATCCAATTAGTTGACAAGTTTTCTCATTATATTTCCTGAATGTTATTAGAATCTCTTTTCTTTCAAGGTCATTGCTGTCATTCCTGATGACCAGACTGATACCGTTTCTCCTCTCATTTATACTTTTATCCTCCTAAAGTTTTTCTTTTTCTCCAGCTTTGATACAACTCTGCAATTCCTTCTCCTGGTGCTGTCAGTGATTTTTACAAAGTGAACATATGACATGATTTTTTTTTCCTTAAAAATGCTTAGCTTTCTACTACATTTTAAATGAAGCCCAAATGTACAAGCATGGCAAAAGAGACACTTCATTCTCCCTAATATCCCCTTCAGCCTCATGATACCTGCATTAGTTGCTAATCTGAAGACACTTTTCTAAAAATTATCATTTCTCTGAATTGCAAACCTCCCTCACTTAAGTGTTCTTACTGTACTTATTTTTTTTTCTCCTGGGGACATCTTTCTTACTTAGCCTTGAAATTTAGCTCACAATTCATGTATATTCATATATATATATATATATATATATATGAATAAAATATATATTTTAAAGCCTACCTACTACTTACTTTTCTGTCTTCCCAACAGTCACTCAGTCTGAGTTATTTGTGGTAGGCAGAATAATGTCCTTCTTTACCAACAATGCCCTAAACTCTGGACTGTGACCTAATAATGCAAAAATAATTGAATATATAATTAAGGCCAAGGACAATGGAGTAGAGAGATTATCCTGCATTAACTAAGTGGGTGGAATCCAATCATATGTCTTTTTAAAAAATATTTATTTTTTAGTTGTAGTTGGACACAATACCTTTATTTCACTTATTTATTTTTATGTGGTGCTGAGGATCAAACCCAGGTTCTCGCACTTCGAACGCAAGTGTTCTACTGCTGAGCCACAACTTGGGAACACATCTTGATGGGAACACATCTTGATGACATCTTGGTGACCTGTTTAGGATATTGAGTTACAGAACTCTAAGAATATCTCTTATGTGCTCAAATAGCTGATGGGATGACATTAGTTATAACACTCATTATAGTGTATTACAGTATTTTTTCTAGTTGAAGTATCATTGACACCATCTTTAATCTTGCCAAACTACAGAGTGTCTGGAGCATAGTAAATGTTCAATAAATTATGGATAAATAAGTTTATAAATATAAAAATGTTTACATATTATTATCTCCACTTTATTATAAATAAAAATCTCTTCTTCCCCTTGGCTTTCTTTTTTTTCTTTCATTATCCCCATTCTTGTTTTTTTCTTCACTCTTCCTTTCTTTTAACTTCTCTTCTTCTTGCTTCCCCAAAATGCTTCAATATCTTCTGACAAAAAAAAAAATTATTACAAGAGCTATGTTTACATTACCACAAATAATCAAATATTCAGAATAAATCTAGCAAAAATTATGCAAGATAAAGTAATATGAAATGTTATCAAGCAAAAACACAACAGGCTTAATACATGGAGGGAAACTCATTTTATATTCATGGTTTGGAAGGCTCAGAATTGTCAGGAAGTCAGTTCTTTGAAAATTACTTTATATATTCACAGAAATCCCATAGCATTTAGTGTGTGTGTGTGTGTGTGTATGCGTGTGTGTGTGAATTGACAAATGGATTCCTTTTTTTTGCATATAGAGGCCAAGAGAAACAAAAATTTTTTTGAAAAACAGAATTTGCGATGAGCACTACTTGCTAACAAATCATGCACTGGCAGGCATTAGGATGGTGTGGTACTGACTTAAGGACAAACAAACATGAATGTACTCGTGACTGGGGAGACACAGAGATTTCATGAAATGAATACAAGAGAAAAAATAAAATCCACTCCATATAAGAGGGAGTTTTTGAAAATTGGAAAGCAGTACAGTTTTGAATTTCTAATATTTCTACTCAAGAATATTAAAAGAATGAAGAGACAAATCAAAGAAAACTTAGTGCTCAACAAAGGACGGAAACATTTAATGTGCTAAAAATTTCAGTTACTGAAAAAGAAAAATTATATAGCTAAATTGGAGACTTGCATAGGCAGAGCAAATATAAAAGACATGCAAATAACAGACTGACATATAAAGAGAGGCTTACACTTGATTATCAAGAAAATGCAAAATAAGCCACAATGAAATCATATTATCATTTCATTTTTACTATTATAACCAATATTTCTGTAATGCTTTTTTAATGCCAGGCCTAGTGATAACAGTTTTGCACATATTTGCATCATAATCTTTACAACTACATTACTTGCGTCTTTATAGGAGCAAATACCAAGAAGCCAAGTAACTTATGAATATTTTTAGAATTTAAGTAGTACAGTCAAAATTGGCTTATTTTTAAAATTTTTACTAATAATTTTCATATTGAAAATATAATCTCTCATTTTTCTCTTTACATTTCTTCAGACAGAGTAACATCAGAATTAAAGAGTGAGAAAAGTTTTTGTATACCATGAAAGTTTTACAGCTGGAGTTATCATTGATTATATAAAAGACTCATGTATGCTCTATGTATACAATTGATGAGTTTGCACATACGAATACATCCATGATACTATGACCAGAGTCAAGACAGTAAACATATCACTTACAAAGGTTTTCTTGTGTCACTTTTGTTGGTTTTATTTTTTGGTAAGAAACCTAAACACAAGATCTATCCTCTTAAAATTTTAAGTACAGAACATTATATTCTGTACAGCAGATATCTAGAAGTTATTTATCTTGTATAGCTATACTTTATGTTTCTACTGAACAATAATCCTATTTGTGCCCATTCCCATTATATATTCTATTTCTACAAGTTTGACCATTTTATATGCTTCAGGAAAATGAAATTGTTGAGTATCCGTTCTGTTCTTTGGTGACTGACTTATTTCATTTAGTATAATGTCATTCAGGTCTATCCCTCTTGTCATAACTGGCAGAATTTCCTTCTTTTTTAAAAAAATTTTAAATTGACTTTTTAAAAATAAATGAGAGTGGAATGCATTACAATTCTTATTACATATAGAGCACAGTTTTTCATATCTCTGGTTGTATATAAAGTATGTTTGCATCAATTTGTGTCTTCATACATGTACTTTGGTAATAATGTCCATCACATTCCACCATCCTTGCTAATCCCCTGTCTCCTCCCTTTCCCTCCCACCCCTCTGTCCTATCTAGAGTTTGTCTATTCTTCCCATGCTTCCCCTCCCTACCCCACTATGAATCAGTCTTTTTATATAGGAGAAAACATCCTGCATTTGTTTTTTTGAGGGGATTGGCTAACTTCAGTTAGTATTATCTTCTCCAA
This sequence comes from Callospermophilus lateralis, assembly GCF_048772815.1. NCBI lineage: Eukaryota > Metazoa > Chordata > Mammalia > Rodentia > Sciuridae > Callospermophilus > Callospermophilus lateralis. The sequence goes on along the minus strand of NC_135316.1, from coordinate 91,049,244 downwards.
TGCCATCCATTTACATAAAGTTGATTCCCAAGGTTTTTTTTTTTTTTTGAGGATTTTATTCTCTTTTATTGCTGAGTAAAATTCCATTGTGTATATATCCCACATTTTAAAAAATCCATTCATCTTCTGAAGGGCATCTAGATTGTTTCCACAGTTTAGCTATTGAGAATTTTGCTGCTATAAACCTTGATGTGGCTGTGTCCCTGTAGTATGCTGTTTTTAAGTCCTTTGAGTATAGACTGAGGATAGGGATAGCTGGGACAAATGGTGGTTCCATTCCCAGTTTTCCAAGAAATCTCCATACTGCTTTCCATATTGGCTGCACCAATTTCCAGTCCCACCACCAATGTATGAGTGTGCCTTTTCCCCCACATCCTCGCCAACACTTACGGTGTTTGTCTTCATAATAGCTGCCATTCTGACTGGAGTGAGATGAGGTCTTAGAGTGGTTTTGATTTGCAATTCTCTAATTGCTAGAGATGATGACTTTTTTTCATATATTTGTTGATTGATTGTATATCCTGTTCTGAAAAGTGTCTGTTTAGGTCCTTGGCCCATTTATTGATGGTTTCTATTTATTTATTTATTTATTTTTTGGTGCTTAGCTTTTTGAGTTCTTTATGTACCCTAGAGATTAGTGCTCTATCTGATATGTGAATGGTAAAAATTTGCTCCCAGGATGTAGGCTCTCTATACACCTCACAGATTGTTTCTTTTGCTAAGAAACTTTTTAGTTTGAATACATTCCATTTATTGATCCTTAGTCTTAATTCTTGTGCTGTAGGAATCTTATTAAGGAAGTTGGGGCCTAATCCCACATGATGAAGATTAGGGCCTACTTTTTCTTCTATTAGGCACAGAGTCTCTTGTTTAATTTTTGGGTTCTTGATCCAATTTGAGTTGAGTTTTATGCATGGTGAGAGATAGGGATTTAATTTAATTTTGTTGCATAGGGATTTCCAGTTTTCCCAGCACCATTGGTTGAAGAAGCTATCTTTTCTCCAATGCATGTTTTTGGCAACTTTGTCTAGTATAAGATAATTGTAATTTTGTGGGTTAGTCTCTGTGTCCTCTATTCTGTACCCTTGGTCTACCAGTCTATTTTGGTGCCAATACCATGCTGTATTTGTTACTGTTGCTCTGCAGTATAGTCTAAGTTTTGGTATAGTGATGCCACCTGCTTCACTCTTCCTGATAAGGATGGCTTTAGCTATTCTGGGTCTCTTATTTTTCCAGATTCAATTTTATGATTGATTTTTCTATTTCTATGAGGAATGCCATTGGGATTTTGATCAGAATTGCATTAAATCTGTATCACTAATCAATTAAGCAAAATAACCTGACCGCCATTCTGTATTTGATTATATGATCATTTTGATAATATGAATTCTGCCTATCCAAGGGCAAGGTAGATCTTTCCATCTTCTAAAGTCTTCTTTGATTTCTTTCTTTACAGTTTTATAGTTTTCATTGTATAGAACTTTCACCTCTTTCGTTAAGTTGATTCCCAAGTTTTTGGTTTTTTTTTTTTTGAGGATATTGTAAATGAGATAGTTTTCCTCTCAGAGGATTTGTCACTGATATACAGAAATGCCTTTGAATTATGGGAGTTGATTTCATATTCTGCTACTTTGCTTAATTTATTTACTATTTCTAGAAGTTTCAGAGTTTCCTTATTTTATAAGATTGAATGGTTTTCCATTATATGTATGTTCTACATTTTTTTCATTCTTTCATTCATGGTTGGAAATATGGATTGTTTCCCCATCTTGACTATGGTGAATAATGCAGCTGTAAGTATCTTCTTTGGATCTTGATCTGAATTCCTTTATACATTTACACACAAGAGTAGGATTACTAGATCATAATACAGTTCTGTTTTTAATTTTTGGAAGAGCCTCCATAATTTTTTCCAGAGCAAATGTACCATTTTATGTTCCCTTAAACAGTGTGAAAAGTTCAAATTTTTGTAAATCCTCTCAACCCTTGTTATTTCTTCTTTCAGTTTGGGTATTGTTAACAGGCACCTTAACATAAATGAAGTAATATCTCATTGAAGTTTTTATTTATGTTTCGCTGATGTTCATCATATCTTTTTAAAATTCATGTATTATTATATAGGGTAGTGGAATTCAATGTGTCATACTCATACCTGCACATAACATAATTTGGTCAATTTCATTACCCACTGTCTTTCCTTTTCCTCCATTCTTCTCTCCATCTTATTTCTTTTTTCTACTGTACTGACCACCATTCTTTTCTAATGGGATCCATTTTTTTGTTGTTGTTGTTGTTGGTCTCTGTAACTTCCAAACATGAGAGAATATATGATTGTTTACTTTAAAATTCTGGCTTATTTTGCTTAATATGATATTTTTAGTTCCTTGCATTTTCCTGCAAATGACAATTTCATTCTTTATGGCTGAGTAAAACCCCATTAATTACATATACCACATTTTCTTTATCAATTCATCTGTTCAGGAATATCCAGGCTGCTCTGTCACTTGGTTATTTTGAATTGTGCTGTGACAAACTTGGATATGCAAGTATCCCTCCACATCCTGAGGAATCCTAGAATTCCTGCTAGCTTTAATTATTTTGTATAAATATCTAAGAGTTGTAGACCTGGAACATACAGTTATTCCATTCTGAGTTTTTTGAGGAACCTCCAAACTGATTTCCATATTGAATGTACTAATTATCAATCTCACTGACAGTACATAAAGTTTTCCTTTTCTCCCTGTGTCCAACATTTGTTATTACTTGTATTCTTGATGATTACCATTTTAACTGGATATATTTCAGTGTAGTTTTTATTTGTATTTTCCTGAATGCTAAAGATGTTGAACATTTGTTTCATCACATATTTGTTTACATTTGTATTTCTTCTTTTGAGAAATATCTGTTCAATTTATTTACCCATTTATTGATTGATTCATTTACTTATTTGTTGTTGTTTCTGAGTTCTTTGTATATGACCTCATGTGTAAGTGCTCTGGCTAAAATTTCAAGTACAATATTAAATATGAATGATGGGATTGGGCATCCTTTGTTTCTTTCTGATTTTAGAGGAAATTCATTTCAGCCTTTCCTTATTCAGTATGATGTTTGCTTTAGTTTGTTCAAATACAGCCTATATGGTGATGAAGTGAGTTCCTTCTATCCCTAGTTTCTTCATGGATTTTATCATGTTAGTTGAATGTTGTCCAGGGCTTTTTATACATCTGTTGAGTTATTTATGTGATTTTTGTCTTAATTTATGTAGTGAATTACATTTATTAATTTATGTAGGTTGAGCCATCATTGAACTCCTGAAATACAGCCAACTTGTGAGGCTGGGGCTGGGGTTTAGCTGTACAGCACGACTTGCATGAGTGAGGAACTGGGTTCAAGCCTCAGCACCACATAAAAATAAGTAAATAAAGATATTGTGTCCATCTACAACTAAAAAAAAAATTTTAAAAGCCCACTTCATCATAGTACACTGCCGCAGTCTGGCTGGGCACAATTCAGGAGCCACTTGTCAAAAGAAACTAACTTTATTTTTAGAACCACACACGCCAAACAAAACAGCTCCTCAGGAAAAAACCCTCAGAGCCCAACTGCCACCACCGGCTTCCCACAAGCTCCACTCCCCAACCACAAGCCTCTACACCTCCCACAATCCTCTTCCTCTTGAGGCCGATTGGCTGGGTCACATGGGCGGAGCCAAAAAGTCCCCCAATGAGCAGCTCCGTGGCCTGAAAGGGCAGGGAAACAGCCCAATGAGCTTCACCGCAGAGGAGCCAATCAGCTAGATGTTGCTGGGGCCGCTGTGAGCCAGTCATCAGCTGGCAGTCTGAAAGTTTGCTGGGGCCCCTTCGGCTGTGGCTCTCAACATCTCCCCCTCTCTGTTTAAATAACAAGCATGTGGCTTAGGGACCATGCCTGCCTTAGGTTGTCCAATAGTACATATGGTTCTTATTCGTTATCGGATGAGCTGACCTCAAGGAGTCAGCCTCCTGTCTTAGGTTGGTACCATTGTAATTGGATCTTACCCATCACTGACTACCAGTCCAGTATACAGCCAACACCTGTGTAGAGGTCTTCGTACCAGCGGGGGGTGAGGTTCTTTGCCTCACCTCTGTTGGCCCCCAAATTTTTAGCTGAACGATCATGACAAGCAGAAGGGAGGAAGATACACCAAGCCTATTGATACCACCATAGAGGGTACTCCATTATCAAAAAACGAACAAGGACCAAGTGTTTATCCACGATATCGTGGAGAAAGGCATCAGGCTCCATTGCCAAAAAATGGACAAGGGGCCCAATGCTCCAGAGTTTGCTAGGGCCCCTTCGGCTGTGGCTTTCAACAGTACACATTCTTCTTAATGTGGTTTTGCATATAATTTCCTAATATATTATTAAGGATTTTTTGCCTCTAGGTTCTTCATGGATATTGGTTTGCAGTCTTCTTTCATGGATATGTTCTTTTCTTGGTTTTGAATCAGGTTGATAATAGTTTCACAGAATGAATTTGTAAGCATTTCCTCCTTTTTATTTTAAGGAATATTTGAGGAGCTTTGCATTGGTTATTCTTTAAATGTCTTGTAGAATTTAGTTGCTTAACCATCCAGGACTAGGATTTTCTTTATTTGAATGTTTTTTTTTTTCATAACTGTTTCAATTCACTGCAATTATTGTTGTGTTTAGGTTTCTATGTCCTCTTGGTTAGATTTTGGCAGGTTGTATATATCTAGAAATTATTCCATTTATTTTGTTTTCCAATTTATTGTAACATGCTTTTAAAATAGTTCTTAATGATTCTTTAGATTTCAGTAATGTCTGAAAATAAAAATGCTTCCTTTTTATCTCTAATTTTATTTATTTAGTTCTTCTGCTTTTCTCTGGTTATATATTCTTGCCACTAGACAATGAACATCATGATACTATGAATTGGATCTTCATTAGCAACACATACTTACTTTTTTATCTACATTATCACTCACAATGTTCTAATATAAAAAATACATCCCATCTGTTTCCTTGCCTCTTATTCACTGTCATAGAAGAGGTGTCAACACCATAATCAATTTCAAAATTAATGTGTATACCACAATTATGTTTTATTATTTTCCTGTCTTCCTAGTATTAAATCTTATTGAATTTTGTGTCATATTCATTTTCTGCTGTTTATATAATTTCATCACTTATTAATGAATTGTTATTTCATGAGCATTTATTAAAATATTTTGATTTTTATAAATTAAATTAAAAAATATTTCTCTTCTTTATTTTAAAAACAAATGAGTCAATTTAAACTTATTAAATAATATTTTCCTACCTAAGGACACACTATCAACAGTTTTCCATTGATTCATATTTAGAATTTCAAGTATATATGAATTAAAAAATACTATATTACCAAAATGATAACAATTATTTTGCATTTATCTCACAATGTTTTTTAACCATTTAATCATTTTATGTCTAAATATAAATTATCAAAATTTAATTAAGAAATAATATTTATACTAGGAGCATTTTATTCATATAAACACATCAAAATAGCATATGGTAATTCTACCATTAATGGGCATACTGATATTATATGCTACTCCAATAATATTTTTTCTCACCATTATAAAATAAGTTTTCCGTCAATTTTTTCAAGCTTGTATTTTTATGATATATTTTCTATTTTTTCATTCAAATATTAGAAATATACACACATGCACACACATAAATATAAATCAAAATTAAAGTCAATTTTCCCTAAACTCATAATTTGCACTTCTAAACACTAAATCATCCTGTTGGTTCAGAACCAGTAGCATTTTTACCATTGTATTTTAGGGCAATTTCAACTACAGCTGAGTGCTCCTATGTGCAAATCAATTCCTAAAATTGCTAGACATTTCACATCTAAAAATGGATGATGGCTTTATAGTATGATTGTAAGACACATTTAACCATTCCAAATTATTTAAATATTTATTTTCATAAAGTTAAGCAGCAAAATTGTTGTCTATGCTGATTCAACTAATGTTATTAATTAAATAAAAATAGAAATGACATCAAATAAGGTACAGTTTTCACTTTCTTTTAAACTGATGTGTGAAAATTTAAATACATAAATGAAGAAGATAAAAGTTATGTTTTTGATTCTTGAAATAAGACTTCTGACATTCTCAAGGGCTGCTGCTGATACTACTAGCAATTTTTATAAACTCACTTAACTTCAAATTGTTGGACATTCCATCTCAATCACTGAAATAAATGAAATACTGTCTGACACTAATCATCAGTAATGATTAACATTAGTTCTGATTTACTATCTAATGAGTCTGTACTTTTTCCTTAATATCCAAGAAAAGTTTCCCATTTTTTAAAAACAATTTTACTCTTTCTGTTCTCATTTTCCTTTGCCTACTGTCATTGCTATAGCTTCACAGTGCTTGCAGTTTTTTTTCTGTTCTTAGTGTCTCACATTTTACAACTTCTTCCTTTGTGTTCTACATCAGAAGCTATTTTTTTTTTTAAGCAATTAGCACCACTTCCCAAATCTTTAACTCCTGGCTTCATAAGGCAAAACTCATTCATCTAGTGCTTATTACTAAAGTGATTGAAATTCCTGCTCAAGTTGTCATGGCTAAATTAAAAACCAAAGACCAGACTGGTTATTGACCATTTTCTTCATGCTCATGTGTCTGAGCTTAAGTAAAATTTCTGAGTTATTTTCAGGAATCTGAAGAGTGTCATCATTGTTTAATTGCCCCAGTTATTGTTGACACTTTCCTGAATTCCACAATTTTTAAGTGTATGTTTGATCCCTCCAAATCACTCAAGGTATTCAAGAAATAAATCACAGAATGACCTGCAGATTGGCCATTCATTTACATCATAGCTGATATACAGAGTACAGTGAAGAGTCTGTTCACCCATTAATATCTCACTTATTAAGTGTGATATTTATTCTTTGGAGAATGTGAAAGTATTTTTTTTATATAATGTAAGACCCAAATTTATACTTTTCACTAGGAAAAAATTTCCTAAAACCTGAGATATCAGATGCTGCAGTTTGTTCACTCATACTGTTAAGTCCTCAAGACAAGGAAACTAAACATTGTAACAAATATTATAAAAATCTTGTATTCGCAAGATTGGCAAAGCAAGAAAATGTAGTAATGACAAAAAAAAAACACCATGTAGGACAAATAAATTATAATATAATAAAAAATAGCTTCCACAGTGACTATTAAGCTATGAAAGTGAAGTGGCAGTAGAGAACATAAATACATACAATTAAAAAAAAAAAACAACAGCAATATTAGAGAGACCAGAGGCCTTATGAGACCAAGAAATTTTGAAATCTCAAGGATGTGCCACACTTTATGATGTTGAAAGAGTATTTAAAATCTTAAAGATTAGAATTATTGTGCAAATCCTAACTAATGGCTATAGATAAGGAAGAGGGGAGGTGACACACATGGGCACCTTCAATAAATGAAGCCTTGGAAGGCTGGGTACTTCAGCTAAAATAGTTTGCATAGGTTACCACATTGTTTCAGTCAAATGTTCCTGAAACTGTGTAGTGAAGAACACATACTTGAATAAAAATCTAAATCAAGTCAAGAAGAAAGATCAGAGGTTCAAACAATCATTAATGTAATAATTCATTTATGAGAATATAAGAATGTAAGAACTCATTTGCCTACTTCTACACTTTTAATATTGCTTTTCTTTCACATTTCAAGTTGAATTTCATTCAAAAATTAAACACTGCTACTGATAAAAACATCTTAAAAATATAAATTATAGAAAAAAGTTGTGGATGTTAAAGAATGTTAGTTAATTAGTCCTTCATAAGAAGGAGTTTGTATTATGTCTGTTTCTATCAGCCTATGGAATAATTATACAACAATAATAAAAATAATATATTTCTACAGTTTTGACAATAATTATGTATAAACATCTCAGATGAATTAGAAGACAAAGAAAAGCTAAAGGACTCAGCATCTGACAGTAATAGAACATAAGGCATAAAACTTAAAGGTCTCTAAGGTAAAACAGTGTTACTGACATAGAAATTGGGGATACAGGTAAAGGATGATACACTGAGACTCCAAAAAGAAGTACCAAGGAACAGTAAGAATGCAGAAAGTGCCCAGTGAACCTTTGATGTACCAAACAAACATCCTGAAGCAACCCAGTTCCCACAGTTGGCTCGTCCCTCAGCCATAAACTTGCCTGCAAAAAGTAACATGAGGACAAAATAAAGGTACTAAAACTCACACATAAAATTGTGTAACTCCACCCTGACTCTTCCTCTAGTTCAGCCCTATCTACTGGCCTCTGTAAATGTTACCACCCAGATAGATAACTGTCTCTCCCTTTGGAGATGGCCTGAATTCTATCATGAATGCATGTTCCTTGCTTTACCACAGAAATGTCTCACTCTTAATTAGCTCACATTCTCCCTGAATATGTGCTTTCTCTTTCCTAAGTAAATTTGTCTTTGTCTCTGGCAGAGTCGTAAATTATTTTCCAAATTATATATCAGGGTCTTCATTTGTCCTGAGAAAAGGTCTCTGTCCCTGGGAACTCCTTTGGTGACATTCCCAGGCATTGAACTACATCAGTCAGGGTGAAATGCCCTGGGAAGTGGGAAATACATGAAATGTGACCCATGTATGTGTGCGTGTGTATGTATGTGTGTGTGTGTGTGTGTGTGTGTGTATATATATATATATATATATATATATATATATATATATATATATATAAAATCTCCCCAGTGTTATTTTCCAAACTGCCTCAAAGTGAATTATATCAGATTCTAATCAGCAAAAACATCTTTAAGAATGAAGTGAAATAAAAAATATTTCCAACTCCACAAAGAAAAAGCTAAAAGAATTTGAAGTTGTAGACCATTCTTAAAAGTAAAAGAAGATGAAGGGAATCAACAGCAAGAAAGTATTACAAACATCATAAACAGTAAATATGTAGATAAATAGAAATTTGTATTTATAGCATGAAAGCATGAAATCATGAAATAAGAGCAATGTCAATTATTGTGCTATTTATAAGTTATTTAAAATAAAATGTGGCATAACAATAGAAAAATAAAACAAAGAGGTTGAATAAAGCTAAATGTTGGGGAGATTACTGGCTTTAAGGACAATGATAGAAATGCATCTTTAAAGGAGAATGCAATATAACAATGGTACACATTAAAATTGGTGGGAAACTATTATGAAAGAAAAATTTTAAAATCATAGCATCTCAAAGTCTAATAGAGAATAAAATTTTGAATAACGTAAGGTAAAATCTTATAGAAACAAAAAGCTAAGGGAAATCACCAATAAAATTGCCCTTCACAAATAATTTTTAATCAAGAAAAGCAATAACAAGAGTTGAAAATCCATGTTTGCATGAAGAATGGAAAAGCATCAAAGAATAATGATAAAATAAAATGTGGTAATTTTTTATTTCTTAATTCACTTAGGATGTCTTGTTAATAATAATCCTAATAATGGTGATGATTATAAGTTGTAGATAAGTGAAATGATTGACAGTGATAAAAGAAGAGGAGGAAACAACTGGAAAAACTCTGCCGTAAGATATGTTTATTACGCCTGAAATTGTACGTGCCATAGACTAGGAATAGTGTATGTTGAAAACTGTAGGGCAATGACTGACAATTTTTCAAAAGAAACACAACTGATATTTTAGAAGTAGAAATACATTAGAATAATAGAGAACAAATTTAAAACCAGAAAAGTGAGAGGATATAAGGAAACAAAAAGCACAGTGAACAGAGTAAAGTTACAAACACAGTAGGAATTAAAACAATGAGATAGTAATTACTTTAGATGTGAAGGTTCTGAACACCAAATGCAATTAAGAAGTTATCAGAATAGGAAAAAAGCTGCATAAAATTTATTTTATGAAAAAATGTTAAAACTGATGTATATTTGACTTTAAATGCATAGACAGGTTAAAACTGACAGGATTAAGACACACCCCAAAGAAAGTTAGAGTAGCTGTATTAATTTCAAAGAAGACTTCAGAACAACCACATAATTATCAGACATAAGAAAGAATGTCATCACACAATGATAAAGGAGTCAGTTCTCCAAGAAGATATTATGATTCAAATCATACAAGCATCTAAGCGTACAATATCAAAATTTGAGAAAAAACCCCTGCAGACTGAAGAAAATAGACAAATCAAATAACATCATTAGAAATGTAAAGTCTCTTTTAGTAATTGATAGATACAGCAAGCAGAAACCCAAAAGGATATAGTACTATCAATGAATTTGGTTTAATAGATAATTATAGAATATTTCTACTAGTAGTGCAGGTCTGTAATCTCAGCAAATTGGGAGGCTAAGGTAGGATGATTACAGTTTGAGGCCAGTCGCAGAGAGTTAGCAAGACCCTGTCTCAAGATTAAAAAAATAAAATAAAAATTAAAAGGGCTGAAGATGTATCTCACTGGTAGAAAACCCTTGATTTCACTGCCCATTAATAATAAATTAGTAAATTAATAAAAACAAGGAGCAGAAAATACATTTTCCCTCTGCCCATATAAAATATGTACTAAGATAGACTATATTTGAGGTCATAAAACATAATTTGAGAAATTTTTAAAAACAAATCACCCATGTTCTCAACATGTTCTGCAACTTATATTTAACATATACTTAAATCAATATATTTCAAAATAAAATTTTAAAGGCATTTTTAATTAATTCAAAGTGAAATCATAGTATAGTAAAATGTATGGGATGCAGAGAAAGTAAGTGCTTGAATGGAAAATCATAACATTAAATGCACATATTAAGAAGACAAGAAAAATCTAAAGGCAAAAACTGAGTCTGCATCTTAATAATAGTGAAAAAACATCAATTTAAATCTAAAACAAAGGGAAATGAAATAATAAAAAATAAAACAGGAGCCAAAAGAATGGTAATTAAGAAAACAATAGAGAAAATACGTAAACCAAAAGCTAATTAGTTTTTAAAAATTAACAAAATTGAAAAATTCTAGACAGATTAATCTATGAAAACAATGAATAGAAGAGAGAAAGCACAACTTGCCTATGACAAAATACTATAAGTTATCATTAATGCAAGACTACAGTGTGCAATTGCATACTCACAAATTTGATAACTTAGATGAAATAGTCATGCCTTCAATGTTACAAACTGTAAGACTCCACACAAGAGAAAGAAGTATTTTGAAGAGAACTATACCTATTAATGACTCTGAATCAATAATCAATAACCTTTTTAAAGGGAAGCATAAAGTCCACTGTTTTCAATGTCAAAGATGAAGAAAATATGATGACCATTTTCCAGAAGCTCTTGCCGAAAATGGAGGAAGAGTGAACAATTCATAGCTCATCCTATGAAGGCTAATTTACCCTGATACCAAAATCAAATAGAAATATCACAGGGAAGAAAAACTATAGATCAATATCTCATATGAATGTAGATACAAAAATTCTCAAAAACAAATCAAATTGTTCAATTTATAAAATAACTAGATACCATGATCACGTGGGTCAGATATGCAAAAATGATTCAAGTTTCAAAAAATCAAAGCATGTACACCTCCACCACCACAAGCTAAGAGAGAAATCATACTGAATCAATTGATAAATGTAAATTAATTGATAAAATCTAGCAGCCATTGATTGTGAGTACTCTTAAGAAAGTATAAATACAGGAACATTTACAACTTGATAAAAACTATTAAAACAACTACATTGAACATTGATGTTAAGGGTGATACACTAGACACATTGTCCTCAGGATCAAGTACAACTTTTCTCACCACTTTCTTCAGTGTCTTACTGGAAATTCTCAGTAGTGCAATAAGACAGGGAAATAAAATAAAAGATATAAAGATGGGGGAAGTCTGTTTTTGTTTGTAGGTATTGTGTTTTTTCGTATAGAATATGATAAGGAAATTACAAAGAAACCTCCTAGATTATAACAGAACTGTATATCAAACTTTCATAATATAATGTACAAAGTCAATTAATTTTTATATGCTAGCAATAAATAATAGGGATTTTAAACTAAAATAAATACCATTTACTATAATGTGCCAAAGAGAAGTTGTTAGATGCAAATTCAACAAAATACTGGAAAACTCTAATGAAATAAATCAAACAGTGTCTAAATGAATGGAAATATATTCCATCTTCATCTACCGGAATATTCAATATTGTTAAAAAGTCATTTCTTTCTAACTTGATCATAGATTAAACACAATCTCAATTATAATTTTAGCTAATTTGTCATGATTCCTTGTGGAAAGGCAAAAGTCTAGAACCAATAACAGTATAATAAAGAACAAAGTTGGGGGCTTAATACTACATGTTTCAAGAAAGTCTGAACTGCTGGGAGGCTCAGGCAGGAGGATCTTGAGTTCAAAGCCAGCCTCAGCAAGGCAACTCAGTAAGACCCTGTCTCTATGTAAAGTAAAAAATAGGGCTGGGGATGTGGTTTAGTGGTTGAGTGTCCCTGAGTTTATTCCTTGGTACAAAAATAAAATAAAGTATGAACTTACATTACTCCTGGAAATATAATATTTATGAAATAATAGACACATAGATCACCATAACAGAACAGAGAGCTCAGAAATAGATCCAACCTATATGCAACTAATATTTGAAAAGAAGCTGAGATAATTGATTAGAAGAAATAGTCTTTTCAATAAATAGTGATGTAACAATTTGACATCCTTATGGAAAAAAGATGGTCCTAAATTTTACACTTTTTATAAAAATAATTTAAAATTTATCAGATACTTCCTCATAAAACTAAAAAAATGTTAAATATCTACAAGAAAACATGAGAAAAATCTACATAATATTTGCTGTTGATAATTTTATATACAGCATTAAAAGGATGATCCATGAAAGAAATGATTGATAGGCTAATTTTATTAAAATTAAAAACATTTGCTGTTAAGAGAATAAAAAAGTAATTCAGAGATTTGCTAGAAAATATTTTCAAAACAGATAAAGACTTGTACATAAATATTCAGATAGATAACCCTTAAAACTCAACTATGGGGAAACCAATGAGTGAATTTAAAATGGGAAACAATTTGAAAGGACACTTTATCAAGAATATAAAATGATAAGCAATAAAAAAGTGTAAATATGTTCAAATGTCTTGTCATTAGAGAATTGCAATTAAAATTGCATTGGCTGAAATCCAAAAATTGACAATATACTTCACAGTCAAGGACTCAGAACAGCAACAACATTCATTTAATGCTTAAGGAAGTACAAAACAGTTCAAACCATTTGCTAGAGAATTTTCAAGTCACTCAAAGATAAACATACATGGCCTTACCTATTATCCAACAATTTTCCTCTAGGTATTTTCCCAACTGATTTAAAAGTATAAGCACCCACAAGCATGTACACAGATATTTAGAGCAGTATTAGTCATAATTAGCCCAAACTAGAAGCAATAAGTTGTCTTTCCATAAGTGAGTTAATAAGAAAACTGTAGTTAACAAATACAATGAAATATTATTCAATGATAAATCATCATTAAGCTATAAAATATGTGGAAGAATCAATTTTAATTCTAGATATTGATAATTGAAAGAAAACTGTTTGGAGCATGTACATATTGTATTCCACTTACATGACACTCTGGAATAGGCAAAGCTAAAACAATTAAATTAACTGGGGTCACCATGGGGTTCCAGAGGAGGAGGTAAATGATGAACAGGCAAATTTCAGTGTTTTAAGTATTTTTAACAAAATATGTATTTTTTTACTTCAGGATTTATCAAAAGCATTTCTTAAATTATACTAAGTAAATGGAAGATTATTTCCTGTTCATGTATCATCAAAACTATGCTGGTAAGATGACAATTTCCCCAAGTTTCTTTAAAGTGTCTGTGCAATTCCAATCAAAATACCAATATTAATTTATATATTTTGAAAACTGAATGTATGATTCAAACAGGTAGATTGAAATTCCAATGACCTAAAAAGTCAAGGCATTTTGTATCAGAACAAATCTGAAGAACATATATTACAATGTTCTAGAACTTACAAATATATAACAATTCAAAGAATGTGATATTGGCTCAAAAACAGAACACGAAGTCTAATTGATATCTAGAAATTAACGTTTAATTGATTTTTGACAAGGACTTTCTTAAAAATTCCCTGTGGAAAGGATGGTTTCAATAATCAACTGGATAAGAACCAGAGGGGAAAAATTTTAATTCCTTTCTTTTTCCAAACAAGTCCAAATTAATTTAAAAGGGTGCATAGACTTGACTGTTATATATAAAGTAATCAAACTTTTATAATAAAATACAAGAAAGTTCTCATTAATATTTTCTAGGAATATATTTCTTAAATAGCACACAGTCAACTATAACCATGGTGCTTCATTAAAATTCACAACTTTTTTCCCCCGAGGCCATATATGTGTGTATGTATTTATGAGATGTTCTTATACATCAATAAGAAAGACCAGTTGAAATGAATTGAATGCATATTTTATGAAAATATATAAAATTGTTTTAAAAACTTAAATATTTCATCCTCATTATTAAGTACATAAATAAAATTTAAGAGTACACCATACCCATCAGAATATATAAACAAATAAGACTAACCATACCAACAATTTTTGAGGCTATCAAGTAACAGGAACTATATTGCTAGTGATAATAAATACTTTGTACAACTATTCTGAAAACAATGTTTTGCTAATAAATAAGAGAAAAAAAATGATAGTACCCATTCATATACTTGCAATCAACAATTCCATTCCTTAGTGCATATAACATTTGTATTTATTTGAATTCATTCATATATATATATATATATATATATATATATATATATATAATTCATTATATATATATATAATCTCCAATAGAAATGTACAAAACAGATGGTTAGATAGTAGTATAGAAGAATAATAACAGGTAAACTTCAAATACCCAATAAGGGATATGTTAATCACAAACTTTTCCTTGTTGACATTCTATGCAGAAATGAACCTATAAGCTATAAACTAATGTTACATACATTATGGGTAAATCTTACAAATATAATGTTGGTAACTGAGATGAAATTTTAAAAAACAGTTCATTTTACATAATTCAATTCACTTTAAGTCAATAATAGGAAAAACTAGTCTATGGTGTTAGAATTCAGAATAGTTTTTGCAGCTTTGTACAATCCTGAATATGATGTACCATAAGATTACCTTTTTCTGTAGCAGTTACACAATCTTGACTTGGATAGTAGTTACATGAACTAAACATTTAACATATGTGAACTTTACATATAAGATGACTCCAATGGAAATAAGAATAGTTGGTGATCTTTGTCTATACTACTTCTAGAGTAAGTTCTTAAAAATAAGACTTCAAACATGGAAAATATCCTCGTTCAACATTTTACAAAGTGATATATATATATATATATATATATATGTGTGTGTGTGTGTGTGTGTGTGTGTGTGTGTGTGTTATATGAAGTTATATATGTATATAAATTACTGTGTTTTCCTTGATTAATTTCCTTATTTCACTACTGGGACTTTATACCAAAGCAATATAATATTTTAGGCAAGTATGTAATTTGCTTAAAAAAGGAAATTAGCATCACTTACATTATTATCCTATTTATTAATCGTGGAGAGAGGTGATTTGATTCATGGTCTAACTGCCTTCTGGCTGTGTTGTGCCGGGAACTTCCTGTGCCAACATGTAGGTCAAGATGGCCCAGTTGTTATGGTGACACCCTTCCTAGGAGGCTCTGTGCAAAGGTGCAGAGCTGTATCAGTCTGGATCTTGAGCTCAAACACCAATTCCTGGGGAAAGAGAATTCTCAGCATAACAAGATAACCCTATTGTCTCGCCTGTTTTATGTCCTTCAGATTGCCTGCTTTGCTGAAACTTTTCGACGTGTCTTTTTTTTTTTTTTTTTTTTGAGAGAGAGAGAGAGAGAGAGAGAGAGAGAGAGAGAGAGAGAGAGAGGGAGAGAGAGAATTTTTAATATTTATTTTTTAGTTTTTGGTGGACACAACATCTTTATTTTATTAATGTGGTGCCGAGGATTGAACCCAGTGCCCCACACATGCCAGGCGAGCACGCTAACGCTTGAGCCACATCTCCAGCCCCCACAAGTAACTTTTTTGATGATAAAACCAATTTAATAAATGTTCTGTACTAGCTAAGAGTCATTTTCCCTTCATCAGAGGGTAATGTCCCACCTTGCCCCAGCTTTCTCTGTGTGTGTCTGTTTATCTTTTCTCAGTGCCCCACTGCTCCACATTGGTGTTTTCTGAATCAATGGCCCTGGCTAAGAGCAGATATGTGGCCACAGCAATTAATATCCTAAAGCATGGTATTATAAAAATGACTAAAGCAAAGCATACAAATTTAGGTTTAACAAGAACTCTATAACTGCATGAGATGTATGTACAAAGCAGATTCTTATGACATACTTGAGCACCTTACATAATAAAATGCAATTACCTTCCCTAGCATTGTACTGAAAATTGTTTTAATACATGAAACTATAAGATATATAAATGAAACTTATTAACACATAATGATGGAAATATTTTTTTTAATTATTTAAGACTGCTAGAAAATGAAAATTCTCTAGATTGCCAATTTTATATTAGACACTCTTGTTTTAGAACTGTAATACATTACAATTCTAACAATAATTAGATTATACATTATTCCCTTTTCTATAGATGGTAAACTGAATTCAGAAAAGTTAACAACCATATTTCAAACTAGTCCTGACATCTTCAGCAATACAGAATATGAATAGAGTGAGGCTATTTTAGAGGTACTGCAAATAAGTTCTAAATGCATTACAACATTAGCAGAGTAATTGTTAATATTGCTTACACCAGAAATTCTTCTAAATACGACATATTTGGGAGAAACTATACAGACACACTTTGTAGATTAGTTTATTAGAAGTGATGTTTTCTTTTTCAGATAAGTCTGTAGGATTTGGAACAGGTCAAAATATCTTTGGATAAATCTTTATTGAAATTCCTTCTTAATCATACCTCACCAGAAAACTTAAGACTTTAAATTGGAAACTCACTCTCATTGTGGTCAGGAATGAAGACCATTTTTATCTGCTCTAATATATGATATATGTAATATATGATTGCCAAATAAGAGGCAGGGGAGTCTAAAACAAAGCAGCTAATGTTGCCCTATTTTCTGGCAGTCATTTTGGCTGGGTTTGTGGGTATCCCCTTTGTTGATTACAGCTCCATATAGGGTTGCTGTACTCCAATTTGCTCTCAAGGATTCTCTGACCCTCCTAGGAAACAAGGTATGATTCTCAACTGGTTTTAGCCAAAACAGTTGAGAATCAGTTATCCACTGAAGTATGTTTTTAGCAAGGACATATGATGAGATTGTGATCATTCCAACATAAAGAGAAGTTCCAGAATGCATTCCATGAAGGATTTTTTTTTTATTCTGATTGTTGATCATGGTCTCTCCATGTCACATCTCAAACTGGACTGCTATCTTGCAACTACTAGAAAAGAATCAACAGTTTGAAGATATCATAATGGAAAACTACCTTCTTATTTAGCCACTGAAGTAGCCATTTCTGGGATTGTTTGATGACTAATTTGGTTTTGAATTTTCTTTTATGTGCAGCTACAAACATATTGACTTCAATTTTTCATTTCTTATATTGTAATAGACAGTAAAAATTAATCCTGTACAAAGTATAATGTAGATTCTAAGGGCTTTGAAGTTGAATATAAATATAATTGAAATGCTATTAACTTTTTTTTAACTAGGAGGAGAACCAAAGGGATCAGTTCAGAAAGCAACTCTTCCAACTAAGGGTACAGCTCAGTGGTAGAGTGTGTTTGTGAAGTCCTAGTTCCATTCCCAGCACCCTGAAAATAAAAGAGAGGAACCATACATGGGTTCTCTGCAAGGAATGAAAATATAGTTCTTTGTCCTCCACAGGATTGAAGTTGAATAATTTCCAAACTGTGTTGAAGGAGTTTCATTCAGTTTATGAGCTTTCGTGTTTTGTTTTGTGTGTGTGTGAACATATATAGAGAAATATTCTTAGACTTCTAGATGTTAGGGGAAAAATGGGAAGCCATTCATATTAGTTACTAATATATTTGGAAAGATGAAATTTAAAAATTTTTCTCTTATGACACGATGGTTGACTATGGCACATTTGAGTGTACAAGAAAGAATACTAAAGATAAAAAAGAACTGTCTGAGCAGGACTCTATGACTACAGAAATCTAAATGAGCAGGGAAATACTCTATTGTAATGCCATCATGCTGAAGGTAGTGAAGGTAGTGTGAAGACTCCTGACACAGAAAGAGAAATTGCAAAAGAGAAGCAGCCTGGCATTGGCAGACATTTTGCAGCAACCATAAAAAAGGGAACAGAAAACTTGTAGTGATTCCATGTTGTGTGTAAATGAGCAGAATATTTCTACCAGGCCTATCTGGAGCTCCAGGTATTAAGCTTGGATTCTTGCATGGCAGCAGTCAGGTGGGCTGTCAATACTCTGCCACCTTTAGTTGGAATATGTACTTCTTTTCCCAGTTAACCTCTGTCCCTGGTACCCTTTATTGCATCTCAGATCATTAAAATCAATGACTAGCTGCTGTTTACCTTCACATACAAGCCAGCTTTGTGCATGAACTCACATCTTTATGCCTACAGGTGTTTGCATCTACAGTCTTGGCCATGGCCTTTTCTGATCAACACCTATCATGAGCTCACAAGAGATTTTTCCATTCGACATTTTTGACTTTTTGGATTTTTACTTCACTCTGAACACAACCTTAGTAAGTAATTCTGGCACAGTTATCATAATTTTTTTGTATCTTAAACAAATATAGTCCAGTAATTTGTATAACATTGACTTGATAGTTTTAAAAAAACCAAAGTAATATATTACTTTT
Source organism: Callospermophilus lateralis (assembly GCF_048772815.1). NCBI lineage: Eukaryota > Metazoa > Chordata > Mammalia > Rodentia > Sciuridae > Callospermophilus > Callospermophilus lateralis. The sequence continues at coordinate 91,030,266 of NC_135316.1, read as the reverse complement.
TTGTAAAAAAAGTTTTGCAGTTGTCATAAGCAACATTTCTTATTTATTTTATTAACAATTACCAAAATTTATTCATTATCCCATTGTCCCCCTTCTTCTTTCCTTCCTCAATTTCTTCCTCTGCCACTCTCCTCCTCCCACATGTTTGTGTGATGCTTGGTGGCTTAAACCTTCCAAAGAAAATGTAGTCCTCAAAGATAGTTCAGCTAAATAACAAAAATGAAGCAATCAGTAAACCAAATTTTTTGACTTCAGTGGTGTTGAGAGCAGAGTCACTCAGTAGAAATAGTACTCTAAATTTGAATTTTGATCCTTTCCCAGGTTAGCAATATGCTCTGTGTAGATGTGGGGCAGTAGTAGGTTAAGTATACTGAATTCATTTCTGACTTACAATATTTTCAACTTAAAATGGATTTACCTGGATATATACCCATCTTAAGTTGAGGAAAATATGTATATATTTTAGAGTCAATAAAAAAGAATTCATCTATGTAAGTATGTGTTATAGCATTGGTACTAATAATAAAATCTAGCAATTTGGTTTATTAACTATGCATATATGAAGATTTTAGCATGTTTTGGAATATATAGATAGTAGATGGTTATTTTAGTAGCATAGTTACCTTTTTGTAAAAAGAGCATCTAAATCCATTTAATTTTATTATCTATAGTTCTCATGTTGCACATTATATCTGCCCTGCTTGTTCATCTGACAATCTACTATCTGTGTCTGTTCATCTGTATCTCTCCAATTATCTTACTCTTCTCTCGCAAACCACAGTAAACACTTTTCTTCCTTCCTTTCTCTTTTTCTCTCTCCCTTTCTTTCCAATTTCTGAATATGTGACCGATTCTTTTAAAAACATTGTTTCAGATATGCTTTCTTCAGCTATAGAAAATATGATTCTATCGATAGTTTTTTTTTTTCAAGTTAAAGGAATTGAATTTTTTTGTTTTTGCAGTGCTGTAGATAGAATTCAGGGTATCATGCAATAATTTCAGAATGATATCCTTTATAATTATTTGACTTTACATCAGAATCTCTTTTTTTATGCTATATGCATTTTCCCCCCTCTGGGTACTTGGGCATGAACTCAGGGGCACTCAGCCACTGAACCACATCAGGGTTTTGTTGTTGTTGTTGTTGTTGTTGTTTTTTAATTCAGAGATGGTCTCAGTGAGTTGCTTAGCACCTCACTGTTGCTGAGGCTGGCTTTGAACTCTTCATCCTCCTGCCTCAGCTTCCAAGACACTGGGATTACAGGCATGTGCCACTGTGCCCTGTGCTATGTGCATTCTTGAAACAACTTATCTGAATTATGCAAAAAATGTATAGTTGTTCTTTTGAAAGCATTTAATGTTAACTGGCATCCAATTTTTGAATAAAGAAATAATTGTCAGAACGCCAAAGAGATGTAAAGGTTATTGAAGAGTACATTTGCATGAACGTCAAGGAAATGATTTGCTGTACATATGGAAGTGGCTCCAAAGAAGAAAAAAGAGGGAGCGCCATTCAAAGTATGTTTCTTCACATGGCAGAGCACAGCCTGAAATGCATGTGACAGAAAAGGCAGAAGCAACATAACATAACATCACTTACCAGTTTCTCATAACCTTGCTCTACACACAGCCTTCAAAAGCTTGAACTCCTGAATGCTTTGGCTGCTAAAGATTTTGTTGTTGTCGTTGTTGTTTAGTTGAGAAATAAAGGGAGAAAGAAACTCAGATATATTTATACTAGAAGAACTTTATCTTTTATAAACAAAAGGTGTATTATTGATGAGTGCTAATGAGCAAGAGAACAATATGAAAAGGGGACAAAGATGACAATAGAGGGCAACTGTATACCTCAGGGCACAAATGTGAGAAGGACAAATAGCAATGTAGTAGAAAAATTATATTTTCATTGTGGCAGTTTATAGTTGACCTAATGACAAGGTCGAGTATTATGCACTGAGTGTAAAATTAATGTCAAGTTGAAATGGGCTTTTCATCTGGATGGCACTTGCTAATGCAAAGCGTTTTTAAAAAGAAGCCATCAGCAACACTTGGGGAAAGATAATTCTGAAAGGAGAAGTAATTCATGTCATTTATTTAAGAGGAAAAATAAACCCTTGAGAGTAAGGCTTTTATTTCCAAGTTTAATTTTGAAGAAAAAAGAATCAAATGCACACAAAAGTCAGATAGATATCAATAATTAATTCTGTTCACCTGGAACCAGGATAGTAATTTAATTTGTATTAGAGCAAAATTGAACAATTTTCATTTTGTCGATAAAAAAACCTTCTGTGTCATATTCAAACTTGACCAAATGACCATTTGGTGTCCCAAAAATAAAATTATAAACAATTTAATTTATGTTAATAACAGAAGGTATTAGATGAGAGGCAGTTCTCCAGCCAGTACTATACTTTCCAGTTGTCGAGAGACCAACTGGAGCCATGTGACTGTTTTTATTGATGGAATTCAAGTGGAAATGATAAGTGACATTCTGTGTCGAGACACTTAGAAAATTGCTCATGCTTTCTCTACTTTCTTTTTGTCAGTTTTTCGCCGAATGCAAAGGATTCAGATGTATTCAGAAATGGAATGAGTCCTGGTCCCAGAAATGTCCACATGTAAATCTAATCGCTGACCCATGCCATTGTTATTTGAATGAAATGAGAACACCAGAGTTTGCACTTCTAGGAGTTAAACTAAAAAAAAAAAGTTCAATTAAAAAGCAACTGAACTTTCAGAATTTTATTTTTCAAAGCTAAGTAATGCAGTTGTGTGTGCATATGTGTGTGTGTGCATGTTTGTGTGTGTGTAAAACACTGTTTTCTGGGCTGGGGTTGTGGTTCAGTTGTAGAGCACTTGCCTAGCATGTGTAAGGCACTGGGTTTGATCCTCAGCACCACATAAAAATAAATAAATAAAATAAAGTTCTATCAACAACTAAAAAAGTGTATAACATTTTTTTTCTAACAGTTGATTTTTTTTAGAGAAAACTATAAATCCTTAGAATATAATAGGTGTTGCCGAAAGGGTAAATAAATGAGAAACTTTCAGAATTTTTAGATGGGATTCCCATTTATGGGTAAAGTTAACCATTCTAAATATGTGAGCAATATATTACATAAGCAGACCATGCTGATACTTTTGTTTTCTTAGAATTTTCAACTTCACAAATGTTCCATTCCAATTTTACATTCAGTGTGTATCTAAATGTTCTGATGTATACTCTACATTCATTTCGCTTGGTGGAGTTCATGATATAAAATTATACCAAGTTTGGGATATGTATAGTTTTATATATTGGGTTTATACAGTCAAATATATTGTGAAAGCCTGCAGAATGAGGGCTCTCTTTCTTTCAGATTGACCAGTCATCATACAGTGCAGTGTCAACAATGTCAAACTCAAATGCCAATTCAAATAAACGTCACATCAAATTCCCTATTTATTTTTTACAGCCAACACTGATAGTTAAATCTGAATCGTAAGGTTGATCCCTAAATGCAACCTCAATGCCAGGAGGTAAATTTCATTCTGTCAAGAATAGGCACAAGGGAAAGCAAAACCAGGTTACCAAGTCCAAAGTCCACATTAGGGCAGCAGAGCAAGAAAGAAACAAACTCACACACTCAAAACTTTAGATGAAGAGGATCAATGACAGTTCTTTATTAATTGAGGCCCTTGCCAGAATTCTTGTGATTTTTCTCCTTTATACACCCAATTTTCTTCCTGGTCAATCTACTTTTTTTTTTTTTTTTTTTTTTTTTTTTTTTGTGGTGCTTGGGATTGAACCCAGGGCCTTGTGCATGCGAGGCAAGCATTTTACTAACTGAGCTACATCCCCACCTTCAATTTGCTTTCTTTAAAGATGGTGTTTACTAATGTTATTCACACTCTGAAACTTAAAGTTTGTACAAAGAAACATAGGTGTTAACCAAAAGTTACTATTTGACAGCATTCTCTCAGTTATTATTCAGCCATTATTGCTGAACATACATGAAGGTATTTTCTTGCCAATTTCACAAAGAGGAGTTGTGAGTTAGATTTTTTTTTTTACTCTAAATTACTACATTCCTAAATTAAAAAAATAGAAAAATCCTATAGGGGAATTCATTGAAATAACTGTCACATGTTATGTTAGAAAATAATCATATTTAGGGCACATAAAATAATATTACTATTATTTCTACATACAAAATGATGTGATAAATTCTGTCTTTAAAACTCTCTGGTACTATAAGAAAGGAATGAGGACATTAATTCTTTTAATATAAGTTTAGTAAACTAAACTTTAAAATGTTATCCATGTCTCTAAAGAAGATATGTAATTTTTTAAAACATATTGCAGGAAAATGATATGTTTTAAATGGGATATTCTGTGTGGAATATAAGTGAAGAAACTGGGATGATGTTTTAAAAACTTTTTTTTCAAATTAACATAAACTTATCCCCTTTCTCCCCTCTTTAATAAACTTTGTCAATGAAAAGGAGAAATATAGTTTATGAACCTTGACAGGATATCAAACTTGCTCTTCTGCCTTCTTCAACAACATGTTGTGTTTTGAGATCTGACTTTCATTCACATGGTTGCTATGTAAGAATGTGTCATTTAGTGATGGGAGAATGTACTCTAGTCTTGATAGACTAAATGGAGAATATGGGCAGCACAGAGAGAAGTTAACAGTGTTTGCACATTTGATGACTTAGCTAAGAGCATGCATTTACATGCTGTTGATGAATTGTCTTTTATCTCATCCTTCAGTTTATCTAATATTATGAATGAAGAGATTTTGTAACTAAATCTCTCTAGCCTTGAAAATGAAGAGAAATAATTTTTGAATAGTTAATTGAGACAAATGCAAAGAGATTAAATCTTAATTTCCGTTATATACTATATCATGTAGTCTTACAGCCCTTTGAGATATGTTTGTATGGGAGGGACAGTGTACATGCACCAGCAAGAAGACTGATATAGAAGTAAGCATCCTGAGCAGGCAGCAACAGATGTAATAGGGCTAGATACAGAAGGCTGCAGTAGATGGAGTTCAGTGCATATGAAGGATTCACCTTCGATAAGTATAATCACATGTGCTATTTTGCATCAGGAGAAAAGAGAAGTAAATGTGGTAGCAGGCAGAGTTAAAGGTTTAAGATTGAAGATTGAGAAAGTTTCTTCCTACATATCCATTATCTCTATAATGTGAACTTAGAGGAAAAGGAAGATAGAAAAAAGACAACATGACACTTAAGGAGAAGAGGGTAGTTATAATTACGTTATTTTAGAAAGTAATAAAAGAATGACTAAGTAAATATGCACAATTTCTCTTTGTTGTTGAGCACTTAGTTTAAGTTGCTGATTTATATTCTATTTGATGTGCTCTTTACAATATAAGAAGCCTCCCAAACCAGAGTCAGAAAACGATTGGAAATAAACATGGAGTGAACATATTAAAATGGTACAACAGAGGAACAAAAAAGCAGAAGGCAGTTAAGAGCATTTGCAAGAGAATATGATGAACAAATGAAATTTATATGATTTAATTCAACAGATTTTAATAGGACTCATAAGAGAATTATATAGAAGTTAAAACAGAATACAAAATGAATAAATAAAATGAAAAGATTGTGTTAAATATAATGTATTTATCACAGAAATGTCAGTTACCAATAAAACAAATGTATGGCATTTTCAAAGTTATATTATAAAATCCTTAAATATCTCTGCACAAAAATAAAATGTGCTGTTGAGGTGTTATCTTAGAAAAATGAATCATATAATAAAATTTTTGTTGGAATTTATGCTATCCCTAATCCATACATTTTAAAGTTAATTGAAACAGCTAAGAAAAAATTATATATTTTGTCCAAAATCATCCTCTGGAATGGTGAATAAATAGAAGTTTCATGCAACTGTGCTCTTGAGAATTGTTGAGCAAAGTTTTATGTTTTTAGCCATAGTTTGAGCAATATTTAAAAGGTTATGAATCACTCAGGAAAGATTGACTTACAATACAGTAATAAACAACTACCAATACTCAGTGACTTAAGCTGTAAAGGTTGTCTATTTATATTTTGTTTCTTAATTTCTTACCCAAGTTACATATTCAACAAGAGTCACTTTATCTCACTGATCTCTGTCACTGTCTTCTTTTTAAGTATCCACTGTTAGAAATGTTTTTCCTAGAGGGAAACAAACAAACAAAAATCAAAAAGTTTCCTCTGAATTTTAAATAGTGCACCTGGAAATGAGAAAAATCACTATACTCACATTGTACTGGAAATAATTACAATAAGAAATACATTTTCAAATATATGTGCAAGTACCAACATTCAGAGTGACTAAGAAAGAACCATGACATCTATAAAAAAAATTCCGGTGTGCATCAGACTCCTGTAAAATAGAAGACACTGAAACTTCTTATTGTGTAAATGTCAAAGCTCTAAGGTAAACATTAATTTTTCTTTGAGTCTTACTGGTTAGAAAAATTAATTTACTTTCTCAATTTCTCATATCAACTAAACATCAGAGTTGAATTTGAAATTCAAACTGCCATTTAGCATTTGGTTGAGGAAAAATAATTTTATTTTTCAAAGTTTAAATGGAGAAAGATTCTTTGTATATTAACTGAATGTAAATGGTATTATAAATTTGATTCTAGCTCTCTGCAAATAAATTTCACATTTATGTGCTTCTGTAATTAGTTCCAATCAGCATGCTATAAATATGTAAAGGTTTTACCCATCTATCACTTGCTTCTCTAGTTTAAAGTTCTTCAGTTGAAATGACAAACAAATTCTCAGCAGGAACTACCTCAGTGTGTATTTTTCTGAGACAGAATAAAAGCTAAAGACAACATTTTCTGTGTTCTTGAATTTTAAATTCTTATTTTTCCTTCTGTTGAAAATAGTAATCATTGTTCTCTTAAAGTCAGTGAATACTACGAAGAGATATATTAGCTTAGAATTGAAAAGAAATGAATTTTCATTATCATGGAGGCTTGAAATATAGGTATAAATTCTTATTATTAGTTATCTAAAAGTTTTACCAAATGATAGTGATAACAGAAGGGTAATACAATGATTGCTCATAAATTATTTACCTGAAAAAGTATTGGAGTTTTAAATAATACTTTATATTTTTCTAATGGTATAATTCCTCTAGTTAAGTGGATGGTTGTTAATGTTAATTTGCAACCATGAAATAAGTACTATATCTGTTACACATCTATGGGTAACAATATGACACTTTTTCAATGACCATTAGGAGTTTCAGAGATGGGTTGAATTATATCGCTTAAGAGAAAATTTACATTTCAAAATTCCCTCAGGAGAGTGATGCCTGAACATACGTATCTGGAAAATTTTCTCTCTCCATGAGATTCTGATATATTCACCTTCAACCCACTTATTTTGGTTGAAGTGGAACCTATTTTTATCATCAGTTTTGTTTATATATAATATTCAAAGTAAAAAATGGAAATTTTCATGAGTCCATATTCATAGAGGTTATTAAAATATCATGTTAAATGATCAACTAGTATTTTCATAACTGTAGCACTCAATGTCACTCCATAAGCAAATTAACCCACAGCAACTATAGCAGCAATGATACAACTACAAAGAATGGCAAGTAATCATCCTAGGGAAAATGGAATAGGCAAGAGTAGGTTTGATCTAACAGATTTAGTTGCAGTTTGCAAAATTAATTCACTCTCTGAAATTTTGATATCAAAATCAATTTAAATTTAGTGGAAATTTCTGCAGAAGGGCATCACTTTCACAGATGCTATGGGTATTCAAAATATTGTCTTATTGGGGGCTGCACTAGTGGCACAGTGGAAGAGCACTTGCCTAGCATGTGTGAGGCATTGGGTTCAATCCCTAGCACCAAATAAATAAATAAATAAATAAAGGTATAAAAGAAAATATGAAAATAAAAAAAAATAATTTTCTTTAAAAAATATTGTATTATTAAGAATGTCTTTTTGTGTGGTCAGCTTTTTTGTCTCTGTGACCAAAATATGTGACCAGAACAACTTAGAGAAGGAAATATTATTTTAGATCATGATTTTAGAATTCTCAATATATGGATGGCTGACTCCATAGATCTGGCTCCATAGATCTGGAAGATGGAAGTTCTGGCAGAACATCATGCCAGAATTGTGTGGCACAGGAAAACTGCCCAGTTCAGAAAAAATAGGAAGCAGAAAGAGAGGTTGACTATAATGAACCAGGGATAATATAATCCCCAAGGACATCCACCAAAGTGACCTATTTCTTCCAGCCATAACCTACCTGCCTCCAGCTAATCATTCCTGCATTGTCTCACACAAGAGCTTTCAAGGGACATAAACATGCTAGGCAAGCACTCTGTCACTGAGCTATATCCTCATCCTCTAGAATCTTCTTGAGATCTCAACATAAACTGAAGCATTTCAGGTGATGTTCACTACCCATCTGTTATTGTTTGGATCGTGTTTGGCAATACAGGAATATTCAGGATTAAAATGTTTGGTTTATGAGATTGTAAACTTACCAGTGAATTAATATACTTGATGGACTAATAATGAGAATTGATTATTGAGTGTCAACTATTGAGGCATGGCTGGAGAAAATAGAACTCTAGGTGCATGGTTTGGACAATATATGCCTATGGCCTCCCCATATTCTCTCTTTTTCTCTCTGCTTTTGAGCTGTGATAAGATGAACAGCTTTCATCTACCATGTGTTTCTATCATTATATTCTGCCTCTTCTTGGGCCCAAAGCAATAAAGTTGGATGAACAGAAAATGAAACTCTAAAACCATGGGTCTAAAATAACTTTCATCTTCTAAGTTGTTGTAGTTAGGTATTTTGGTTACAGAGATAGAAAAGTGACTGACACATATCCATTAATTTAATATATATCTATTAAGCACTTCCTATGGTAAAGATTTGCTTCACCTATATATAAATTGAGAAAAATTTTCACAATTATATCTTTTATCAGTTTATAGTCTACTGGAAGGACACAAATAACAACCGAAGGAAATGCTACAAATAATCACAATAAAAAGAAAAATACCAAGTATTGTATACATTGCACATACAGATAATCCCATGAATTTGGAAGCTAAGGAAAGATTTCTTGTGAAAATAATTTTTAGCTGAGCTATGAGAAAATTGGTGGAAGTTAATTAGATAGAGCTGAATATTTAGGAAGGAAGCACACTCTGTGGAGAATATTTCTAACAGAAGAAAAAAATACATGAAGATCATTAATCAGAAAAGAACACAGAATGTTTGAGGATCCCACATTGACCTAATGAGGCTGGGGTATAGGAAGACGTGGGGGGAAACTTTGTTAGATAGAACAATGAGATTTTACAAAGAATAGAAAACATTCAATTTTGTAGTTGTGGTTGAACGTGTATGTTTGATCCTATGAACAGTGAAAAGCACAATACATTTGTCAAATGTAAAGATAATATTTCATTTTCACTATAAGCAAATAACTTTTTTTTGCAATGTAAATAACCAAAGAATGTGTGGGACAGATTAATATTTGTGACATATAAAATAAAACTTGCTATTAATCTACTATATATTTATTTATTTATTATTTGTTTAAAGATGAGTCTTGCTATGTTGCTTAGGCTGTCAGTGAATGCCTAGGCGTGAGCAATTCTCCTGCCTTAGTCTCCAGAATATTTGGTAGTAAAGGCACATAGCACTGTGTCCAGCTTGGAATTTTTTAGACATCTAACAACTAATCTGAAAGTTAACACATGCATAAAATAGTGAAGCATTTTATTTTTGAAATTACAAGAATTTCTATATGAATATATGCATGTACCCATCTCTGAAAAATGATAAGCAAAGTAGAATCTTTGTTATATGATTTAAAAAATAAATGATTAGGAAAACATAAATAATAGAATAGAATAGAACTCAGTAGGGATTTTCTTCATGGCAGAAACATCAGTTTTAGCAACCATCTGCTACCTTCATAAGAGATAAGGGAACTATATTCATAAAAGCTAAGGAAAGTAGGTAAGTGATTGCAGAACCTGAATGCATTGCAATAAGAAGAAAATATACATTGAAAATGGTAGGAAGGACACTTACATTATTCACATCACCCTCCCACAACCTTGGGGAACAACATCGTGAAAGATATCATTTTGGGAGGGAAAGAAAACGAAGTAAGTATAGAGTTTTCCTTGGACCTTAAAAGCATACCAACCACAGTAAATTCATGAAATGAACAGACATTCCATGATCCTAGATCCCAGTCTCATTTCCACAGACTCATCCTCCAGACTCACTCTGACACCAAATGGAAACTGTGAACCTAAGCTTCAGGCTTAGTAGGTATTCTCAATCTCTCATCCCTATCATGACCAGGCAGAACTCAGAAGCTCTAGGAAATGGACAGCCTTTAGGGACAATCTGATTTCAGGTGCCCCATGCTTCCAACCTGCCCCAATGCCTTGCTGGGCTCAGGAATCTCAGCCTTTCAAACCATGCCATTCATTCTGCCTAGAATCAATAACAGACTAACCATTGAAGGGCTTTCCAAAACAAAGCCAATCTGAAAAGACTAGAATGAATACCTACCTCTTCAAGGTACATAAATTGACACAAATCCACAAGAATTGAGAATTATTATAGAAATACACCAGCGCCAAAAGAACAAAATAAATATCCAGTAACAAACCCTAAATAGAGAAGTGTAAACTAATTTCATAAATAATTTGACAACTCAGAAAAACTTCTAAATAAGCTTGATGTACTTTAAGAAAACATACTAAAAATCCTCAATAAAATAAGGAAAACAATAAATGACCAGAATAAGAAATTTAACAGAGATTAAAATTTTAAAAACTTAAAATAAATCCAGAAACTGAAAAACATAATGAATAAAATGAAAATTGCAATACATAAGATCTATTGTAGACTTGTTAAACAGAAAGAGAGGCTGTGAACTTCTTGAAAACAGAATTTGAAGAGAAAAGAAGAATGAAATTAAATGAAAATAAAAACTTTATGAGATTTGTGGAGCAACTTTAAAAAAGCAACTGATAGATTCATGGGGTACACATGAAAAAGATAAAGGGGTAGAAAAGTTATTTGTTGAATTTGTAGAATAAGCACTTCAAAACCCAGTGATAGATATATGCAGGTATATCAGAAGTCTTCATGTTCCACCACACAAGATCTCCCCAAGACATATAATCAAACTGTCAAAAATCAAAGAAAAAGAAAGGATTCTAAAAGCAGCAAGAGAAAAGTAGCAAATTACACATAAAGTTTCAGTTTGGCTAGCAAGAGATTTCTCAGCAGAAAGTTTATAGATGAAAAGAGAGTTAGATGATATATTCAATATTCTGAAGAGGGAAAACAACTGGCTAGCCAAGAATATTATACCCAGCAAAGATGTCCTTTAGAAATGAAGAAGATATCATTTTCAAGCTGAAGGAATATGCTAATTAATAGCACAAAAATAAATACATAGGAAAGTTTTCAATATTCTAAGATAGGTATGTGAATCACTCATATCTTTAGAATGATAGTCAAAGCCAAAAGTATTAAGAATAAACACAGCTTTAATAGCTTGTTAAGGGAAAAGTAACAAAAACATAATTTTGTGCAATATAAAAAGTATAAATTACAATTGTGAAATATAAAATATGCAAAATATGAGGGAGGGAATGGAGTACAAAGAATGTTTTTACATCTCTTTAGTTTTTGCAATCAAAATAGTTTAAAATAACCTGATAGAGTAACAATATGAATTTTGTAAGCCTCATAATAAACACAAAGCAAAAATCTATAATAGACAATATTAAAAAAATAACAAAAAGCCTCAAAACATAGCACTAGAGAAATCACTTAAATAAATGGGGAGACAATAATGGAGGAAGAAAGAAACAAAGGATTTGTAAAACAACTAGAAGGCAATTGACAAAGTAGCAGGTGAAAATCCTTACCAAACAATTTTAATTGAAATAGACTGACATCTCTAATCAATAGATGCAAACTGGCTGAAAGGATTTTAAAAACTGAAGACAACTGTACTCTGCCCATAAGACATACATTTCTCCTGGAAGAACAACATAAACTGAAAGTAAACGGATTAAGCAGGGTACATTAGAGTATACCTGTAATCCCAGAAGCTCAGGGGACTGAAGCAGGAGGATCATGAGTTCAAATAGAGTCTCAGCAATGGCTAGGCACTAAGCATCTCAGGGAAACTCTGTCCCTAAATAAAATACAAAATAGATAAAAATACCAGATAAAATACATTGCTTTTTTTTTTAAAAAAAAGAGAGAGATCATTCTACGATAATAAAGGGGTTAGCTCAATAATGAGTGACTAGAAATAAAATTTGTAATGAAATAAAACAAAAAACTCACTACAAATATAAAAATCAAAATTAACAAAACATAACATAGAGGAAGACACGATTTTTTTTAACTGGTCTACAGTATTCTGAGGCAGTTACATATTTACCAGAGTGTAAGGGTTCTGACCATGGGAATATACAGGACAGTGTTTTGCTGGTGAGCAAACTCCCAAGGAATAACAGGCACCCTGTTTTTCAGGGCTGGGATATTTTGCAGTTTTTCCCAGGCACTCTTAAGATAACCAATGCATGCTTGGCTGGAACACATATCCAACCTTAAACAAAAACATCTTACATTGCAACCTGCTGTAACCTACTTGGTGAAATAATAAATAATAATGTACTACTGATGCCAGAGACCAAACGTAACCTATTGGTATAAATAAAGCCAGCAGCTCAGACGAGCAGGCATTTTGCCATTTAGCCATTATGCCTCTGCACCTTGCTTCTGTATCCTTTTGATTTCTTTACACCAGGGAACCGTAACTTCTATAAAACTCACAAGGCATATATATTTAAAAAGCTCAGTATTATCTATCATATTATATGTCATAATCATATCATTGTATACTAATCACATATTTTATATAAGGTTTCATTACACGTTACATGATGTTACTTTTTAAAGAGATTTATTTACCTATATAAGCTGAAATAAACTTTTTTTGGTATTATAATAGTCAAATTTAATTAACTACATGAATATAAAATTGGCTGAAATTTTACAAATCAGTAGAGGTCTATTCTATTATTAAAATACTATTAACAAAAAAAATCAAGTTAAAAAAATAATCAAATATAAAAAGAAAATCTAATCCTAGTCCAATCTGGCAGTGGTTATATGATATTAACCAACATTTTAAAATATATTAATTGTTAATAAAATGTATAGCATAATGTGCTGCCTTGCTTTTATTTAAAAGAAAATTAAATGTGATGACAATTTTTAAAACCAAATTTTCACTGAGACCTTATAAAGCTTAAGAATCAGGAACCATCCTTGAAAACCTCTGTTCACCTACTCTGAAAATACAGAAATGACTTCCAGATAAGGTCAAAATTGTTATAATTATATTAGTTCCACATATAACTAAAATGTAGGATGATAAAAAAAAGAGTAGCCCAGTGATGTGGCGCATGACTGTAATCCCAGTGTCTCTGGTGACTAAGTCAGGAGGATGGAAAGTTCAAAGCCAACCTCAGCAATTTAGACCCTAAGCAACTCAGTGAGGCCCTGTATCTTAATAAAAAATACAAAAAAAAAAAATTGCTGGGGATGTTCAGTGTTTGAGTGTCCCTGAGTTCAATCCCTGGTACCAAAAAATTAAAAAAAAAGAAAGAAAGAAAAGAAAAAATATTCTGTGGTCTGTTATGATGATGAAATATTATTTTTGTAGTGAAAATATCATTATCAAAATGTTTCACAGATAATGTTTAATTTCACTGAAGAATTTAACATTCACAAGTTTGCTGTGGTATGGATATGAGGTGTTCCCCCAAAGCTCCCATGTTAAGAATGGGATATTTAGAGGCCAAATAATTAGATTAGGAGACCTATAAGTTAATTAGTCCACCCTAGTTTTCATGGACTGCTGGAAGGGTATCTGTGGGCAACTGAGGCTGGCTGGGGGAGCCGGGTCACTAGGGGTCTGCACTGGACGTTATTATCTTCCCTGTGGCCCTCCCCCTTCCTTATCCCAGCTTCTTCTCTGCAGTGGATACAGAGCAGTCCCTCTCTACAATGCCCCTCCATCATGACGTTCTGCCTCACCTTGTGCCAAGAATAAAAATCAGCTCACCATGTAGTAAATCTCTGAAACCAGGAAACAAAATAAACGTTTTCCCTCCTTTAAATTGTTCTTCTCTCATAATTTGGTCACAGTGACAAAAAGCAGACATAAAGTATTTGTAGAAATCAAATGTATTCAAAGTCATTGTGATCTTTTTCAGCAGTATTTTCACCATGTTTACTTATCTAATATAGAATTTTCCAATCCTTATCTTGGACTATATTTCCAAAGGCAGGAGTAAAATTATTCCCTATTTGAAAGGATTCTAACATTTTAAAAACTTATGATGATTATCATTCTAATGGTACATATCGATTTTGAGCATATATCCTTAAAAAGATAAATACAAATGTGTCCCAATACACATGCATAACAATTAAGAATGTATCTTTATAAATTCAATTATGTGTATTTTAAGTAAGTCTCAAAAATCCTAATGTTCCTTAAAGCTTGACTTTTGTCAATGTTTATTAGAAAGAGCACAACTTTGATTAATAGCAAATAAATTTTAGGTAATCTACTTGTCCTGGAAATTTTCCTTTTTCTGAAAGCATAGTATTTTTGATGTTTGATAAATTTATAGCATTAAAAACCAAATATATGACTGAGGAAATAAATTACTTGAAAATATGTTGGCAAATTCCAGTAATAGAATAATGAATGATTCCTTAACAATAAACTTAAATGGAATTAGTTTTCTATATTCTCCATTGTTATAATCAGCTGTAAACTATAATGCTAGATAATATGAGTGTAACTTTCTCATAGGGTGGTAAAATTGGAATTCCACTGGGAATTAGGAGTTATGACTTGTCATTTTATCTTTGCTACTTCATAGCTAACCAAATTACTAAACAGGCCAATTCCTTAAATTATTTCTTTGTGCAGTTCTCATTTAGACCCAACCCAAAGATAACTACAGCACTTCATAATCTACTATCTTATCATTTTAACATTAACATTCTTAGAAGTAGCAAAACTGCAGATCATGCACTGGTACTCTATATTACTTCATTGAATGATTATTGTCGGGGTTTTTAGCACCCCCCCACCCCCGTCTCCTCTTGACTTGCAGGAGAGAAGGAGAAAGCATGCCCCAACAAGTATGAGCCAAGAAAGGTTGACTGGTCACCCGCATCATCTAGCCGTCCCTCTCCAGAGGACAATTAGATGCACCAGGGAGAGGAGACAAAGCAGGATCTCCTTTATTGAGGAAGTACACTAATATAATGTGCAGGAGCCAATCAGGATAAAGGTCAGAGGGGTGGAGCAAGTTCACTTGTACACCCATCCCATGGTCTGTAAGGGATGGCATGCGCTGTTCATGAGGGTAGAAGAGTCCTGGACCTATCCTGGAGGTGGTCTGTTTTTTCCATCACCACCTACAGCTCCGCCTCCTGGCTGATCGCCAGGCGCCATCCCAGCCACACGTGCGGTCCCAAGACCGGGAAGCGGGCAACAAGTCATGCCCTACATCTCCCCCTTTTCGTTTTATTAGCAGGTGTTTGCCTCACTCGAGAGTGTGCCTGTCTTAGGTTGTCCCCCTCTGGGGATCTTACCCGTCATTGACTACCACTCTAACTCTTTGGGCAATTCTACCTGCAGAGCCTGCAGGCCCAATTGGAAGCCTCAAGGAAGGGAGATGACTATCACCTAGGAAGGAAACTTTTTTGCTCCTGGCTTACACCTGTACATCCTGGTAGGGGTCGTGACCAACCTCTTAGGGTTCTCAGTCAGTGTATTGCTGCCGGACCACCATCAGTTAAACAGCTCTGGCTTAGATTGCAGTTCATTCCAAAGGTTTTCAAGGTCTTCTTGTAATCTCTTGATCTTGTCCTGGAGGATACCAGAGCAACTGGCATAAAAGCAGCACTCCTCCTTTAGGAACAGGCATAGTCCCCCTTCTTGTGCAGTAAGCAGGTCTACCGAGACCAGCAAGTCCAGTTCCCATCCCTGTGGCCACGATGAATGCCAAGAGGGAGACAATAAGGAGTCCAGTCACAACCAGACAAAGCATCCAGAATGGTCTTTTCATTTTCACAATCAAAGAATCACACCTCAGTGCAAAAAGCAGCACAAAACTTTATACATCCCACCGATAACAGGTCCAGCCATAGAACATCGAATGATGTAAATAAATCTCCAATATGTTTTTCTTTTAAGCCTAAAATTACCATACAACTTTAGAACACCATATTGATATAATGCTCTTTTAAAGCTTCTACCTTACACACTTGTATACCTGGAAAATATGAACACATTAATAGCATCACAATTACATTAATATTTTTATATTAACCAAATTTAGCTTTTAAAGAAATAACATAGCAAATTCTCTAAAATAACAGTTCTTGTTTGACCAGCAGTTTAATTTCTTTAAAACACAATATATGGGTAAATTAATGTTTTAAGGAATCTTTGTCCTTTTAACATATGACTGAGAAACTTAATTTTAAAGACATCTTTACTTTCATCTGTTTACCCAATTTAAATTGAACCATTTAAATCACGTGAATAAAAGATAAAAGATATTTGGATCCATCTATTTTTTAAAATTTTTCATGAGTGTTCTTCATATATATGCCAATCTTCATACCATGTGTATGACATATACACACATACATACAACACATAACATAAGTGTGCACACATAACACAATAGTAAAGGCCTTGTAGGTTTTCACAGGTGAAATCTCCATTGCAATGTTTAAAAACTCCACAGTTGATCAAAAATAGAACTGATCAGAAAAAAATTAACCTAGGTCTGTAGGATCAAAATCATGATCCTTCAGGATCATTAAGCCATTCCTTTGTTCTGAAGTTCCTAAAGTAGTATTAAGTTACATTAAATCACCTGAAAAAAAAAATCCAAAAGAAAACCACACACTACCATCTATATCCAAAATTAAGCTTTAAAAATTTCCAAAACTGCTGCTATTCAATGTCATTTCAATAAGCCAGACAAACGACCCAATCCAACACTTTCCTTTCCTAAATCCTACACACTGAGGGGAACAGATAGATTACTATCCTTGCCCAAATTAATAATGCACTGGTACACCTAGTGAATTCTTCCCAGGCTACCTAATTCAAAAAATGATGAAAAAACTGAATGATTGGGAATTATTTGCCAACTTGGAAGTACAGTTCTTTAGTTTTCCATCCTAAGTATTTAAGTTCTCTGGCATGAATAATAAATAAACAATTACCTAAACTCAGCTTTTAACTGCAAGATTGTACAAAGTTTCAAAAACCTATTCAGATTCCAGATTCTTACAATAAAACATCATCTTTTAGACACACATTCAGCCAAGATCATTCCCAAGAAACAATCTATAATATCAACACATTACTGCATTCAATACCCCCCCCTTTTTTTTTTAAGTAGACAGAGGTGGAGTAATCCTTACAGTGCAGGGAAGGAAGGAGGGAGTTCCCCAAAGCAAAAGGGCTTCGGCAGCTGCTGGGAGTCCCTCAGTCCCTCCTTTTACTTACAGGATTAGTGCCTATGGTTTTTTCCCACCCCAGGCACCAGGCATACTCCATATCTCCTAACTTTTCAGTAGTCACAAGATGGTGGAGAATTTCTGTGAGGGGAGGGGTGACAATATGGCGGAGGCTGTTCCCTGTCCTGGCTGTATACTATGTATTCTGGGAGGTGAGGGGCCAGGGTAGAAACAGGCTTTGTAATCTCCCTCTTTCTCACCAACTATTCTGTGCCGTCCCAGGTGGCCCAATGCCGGAGTGGGACAGAACAGGGTATGCAGATGTCCCGGTGCCAGCAGGGTGCAGGGCGGGCCTCAAGATGGCTGGCTTGGCTCCAGGCTTGGCTCTTTCTTGCAAACTTCTCCCTCCTCCTCCCCCTTAGCCATATAGGGAAGCAGGAGAAGCATCAACCAGGGCGTGGAGCGTGTCAAGGTTTCCCAGAACTTTTCATCATGCTTAGTGTGAGATTTCCCCACATTTCCAGGGATACCCTTACCTCGGAACTCGCCTGGCTTGGCTTGGCTCGCAGATACTTTCACTCTTGGTGAACCGACTTCTTCATGTCCCAAGTGGGGCGCCAATGTTGGGGTTTTTAGCCTCCTGTCTCCTCCTGACCTGTGGGAGAAATGGGGAAAGCACGCCCCCACCAGGACGAGCCAAGAAAGGCAAAGAAAGGCAAAGCTCGACTGGCCACTGGCACCCAGTCCTCCATCAAGGGAGGACAATCAGACACACCAGGGAGAGGAGTCAAAGCAGGATGTCAGTTTATTGAGGAAGTACACACAGCTAATATAATGCGCAGGAGTCAATCAGGATAAAGGTCAGAGGGGTGGAGCGAGTTCATGTGTGCACCCATCCCATGGTCTGTAAGGGAAGGCACGAGCTATCCATGAGGGCGGAAGAGTTCTGGACCTATCCTGGAGGTGGTCTGTTTTTTCCATGACCACCCACAGCACTGCCTTCTGGCTGATCGCCAGGTGCCATCTCAGCCACATGTGTGGCCCCAAGATCAGGAAGTGGGCAGCAAGTTATGCCCTACAGATTACTATACAGAATTAACCGAATTCAGTTTTGCTTTCATAAGAATATGGTTATATGTGGTAAAGTTATATTTTATAAAGCCTTTATGCATTGACTGAACTGAACCTCAAAGCTTGACTAAAATCTACAACATTCTGAGATGTAAATATTGATTTTATTACTCTGAAATTAATTGAGTAGAGAATTGATGCTGTATTATTTGAATTTTATTAATCTTAAATATAATAAAGTTCATCATTAGTATTCAAAATTTAGTCCAGTGATTTAACCCTCAAAATAGTAATTGAATCCTCACAGATATATCATTTTCTTTTTTTTAACACATTATTTATTTACCTCATTGTTTCCTTATCATACAACATATATTCTCTCTGAGTACTAACGGGAGCCAAGAAAATTAACATATGAGTTAAGGAATTGATCTGGGAAGAAAGAATAACAGATAGGGATGATAAAAAAAGAAAAAAGAGGAGGAGGAGGGCAAAAGAAAGACAGAACAAAAGAAATACATGAGAAGTGATTAAAAAAAAAACATTTACCAATGATTTAGAGCTTATTTAGTGCCATCTATACTACATAGATATTGAAGCAGGAAAAATTCTCTGACTGAAGAATCCAACATTTGTGATTATTTTAAAACCAAATAAAGGGTATTATTATTATTATTATTATTACTATTATTTTTCCAAGCATTCTCTTTATTCCCCCTGAATTTTATATGAGTTAACTTCACAAGTTGAAAATAAACTTATATCAATGAATATATATATTCATCAATTCAATGAGATTTTCAAGATATGGGTTATTTGTTATGTTCTGTGTAAGATGCAATGGACACAGTTAAAAATAAAAAGCATGTATAATTACTGTTTTTGTGGTGCTGGAAATTGTGTCTAGGGCCAAGCACAAGCTAGCCAAGAGCTCAGCACATTCTAACCAAGGGCTCTACCTCTGTTTGTCTGCAAAAATCATTCTTAACCTATAAATTGCAAATGAATCACCAAAAATCTTACTAAATTTCTCAACATTTGAGCCATAGCAAGAGGATCTGGTAAATTCATTGTTGAGAGTATTCCAAGAATTGGAACATTTAACTGTCATCCTAGTTGTTTATAGTTCCACTATACAAAACAAACAAGCAAAAACCAAAAACAACAGTTTAGATTCAGAGAATGATGCTAAATAAGTATTAAAATAACACAGAATTTGGCTATTTGTTTTATACAAACAAAGTACAGCATGATTTATAAGGACAAGAACTTCTAAGGGAATCAAATACCCATTTAATCTGAAAGTTGAGAACTGAAAGTTGAAAACTTTAGGAATGGAAGAATTCCGGAAAATGGATACAAGTGTTAAGATCTCCATAACTGGAAGAATTTTAAGGCAGTTGTGTATTAGAGGAAGTGTTTCTGTGATGAGAATCCAGAAGGAGGCTGCATGAGAAATTGGCTTGACCGGAATGCACTCCCAGCCCTACTCAGCCTCCAGCCACTCAGATCCAACAAGTAAAGAAGTAAAACTGTGGAGTATGGGAGCACGAGGTGACAAATCCCCTAGCAGCATAGGCCTGTGTTGCATAGGAGTATTAAGTACTTTCTGTATAGTTCTGTATGTGGGTAGAAGACAAAAACTGGAAAGTTAGGTTGGAACTAAGATGAAGGGCTTATTAAATAATGTTTAGGATTTTACATTGCATCCTGATAGTAATTGGAGGTCACATAGGAGAGTTCGAGAGTGAATTTATGACTAGAGATACACACGTATCAAAGTATCTGTGGGTAAGAATGTGAAAGGACAAAGATAGAAATACGCTTACCTTTCCTTCAGAGCAGGGCAGGCTGTTATACCATGAATGTTGAATATTAATTTTCAGAACATGAGAATCAAATTTAGAGTTCTCATCTGGTCGCACAATATTGAAATAGTGTCTAGACTTGCTGATTGGCATCTGAGTGCCTGTTTCTCATTAAAGTATAATACTCTAGCTAAACAGGAGAGTAGTTGAGTCTTCAAATGAGATTTTCTATTCAGAGCCAATATAATTTGGTTCTCTTCTCACTGAAGTCTATTATCACTTTGTCAAATTATACTACGTATAACATAAAATCTAGTTATAGAGACTTGAGATCTAGATTTGGCAGTATTTAACACATTTTTATCTTGCTCCAAAAATCTCTTTTACCAGTGTAAGCTCAAGCTTTTTTCACCCTATCACATGTAGGCGGGCAGTTGAATATACAATTACTTCATAGTTAAGGTTGTAAACTCTGTCCCATTATTTACTGAGATAATATCTATTACCATTTGTCTGTCCCTTTCTTTTCTTCTAAAATGTTATTCTTATTTATAATTTTAACATTAAAATGTTTTCAGCCCTGTCATCAAAATGTATAATGTGACCATTTGCTTATATTCTCTGCAGAGTGAATAATGAAGTCTCCTAAATATTAAAATGTTCTCGTAATTAGTAATGTCTGCTGTATCCATTTGATCTTGGGTATGATTCAATTTCTTTTAATGCTTCTGGTAATTTACACAAACTGCATACTGTAAATGAAACTGGTCATTATATGTTGTACACTATAAACTAATGAATATATATTTAAAATTTTCTTTCATCCCTGGTGACTTATGGTATATTTTATTCATTAAAAATTAGTCATTTGAAACTACTACTGAAATGATTAACTTATATTGATAACCAAGTACATAAATGTGACTAAACATTCATTTTTTTCTTCTTTATAGTTTTATATTATCCATTTAAATGTTTTCATTGTTGACCTGACCTCCAGAAAATTAATTCTTTACCCATTTTATTCTCTCAGCATACAAGAAATAACAATTTCTGCAATAAATTGTACTTGCTGTTAGAGCTTAGTGATAAATACATTCTTGTTCTCTGCTACTTTCAGTGATGAAATGCTATTAACACAGAATTATCCCTTCACTATTCCAGGCTCAATGAATAACATTAATTGTGTTACAGCCCTACTTCAATTCATTCTCTCTGATTACAAAACAGTTATGCACCATTTAGAGGCATTTCTCAGTCAATTCCATTTTTTTCTCCTAAAACAAAGAGTTTAACTTCATTAATCTCCCTATCTTCTTTCTTAAATTTCAAAACTTTGAATTTATATTTTAACTTTGTATTATAGACTAAGCTTTACACAATTGTCATGTTCTCTGAATTAGCTGAGAAATGAAAGATCTCTTAAACTACGTTAAAACATAGATTTGGCACAAAAGAATTGAAAGATACAAAGAGGCAGTGATTTTTAACAAATATTTTTGCTACCTGATTTCCTTAAGTGAAAGTATTTGCAAGAACAAATAGTACTTGCTATCCAAACTATAAAGCATTTCTAATGGACACTTCACAAAACACTACACTCTATTCAGAAGTAAAAGGACTAACAAATCCTATATCAACACATTAATTAAGGGAGGTAGGAAAGTTAAATTTAATTCTTGGCAAAAGCTCTGAGTACTTCAAATTATATAACTTGTAATCCAGAAAAGCAGATAGAGCAAAAAGAGAAATTAAATCAGTAATTAAAAATCTTTTAGAAATCTCTGTAGTATTGTATAGGGAATTTCCTAAAGAATGTTGTTATCTCACTATGGAAATATCAATAATTAAAGCTACATTTAATATGCTTTAGTTTAGAATGTACTTTTCTAAGTAAATGAATTAGATATTAATTTGTATTAATGATTAAGATCAAGAAGCAAAACAGCTTTGATTCATCTTATGAATTCACTTTGTTTCCCTATGTAGGAGAGAAAAAGTAAATTAATAAAAATGACTATATCCCTTCTTTCAGAACTTATTAAAAGTATAACAACCTGATGGAAAATAAGCCACTGAATTAATCTGATTCATATGTAAAAGTCCAGGTTTCAAATGAACAGTGTTGAAACAAACTCAACAGAGACCACATTTGCAGGACAAAATTGTTGAAGAAGGAAGGCATTTTGTCTTTATTTAGATGAGAGCACTAGATAAAGCATAGCTTCTTTTTTGGTTCTCACATTGAACAAACACTGAAATTTGGCATCAAATAGAATCATGGTGGTCTAAAAAGATTCACTGCAATACATCAGCCTAGGGATAAAGGAAGAGAGGAAAGGGAGACCTGAGATATCATGAACCCTTAAGAAGTAACTTGGTCACCACTTCTTATAACTGAAATCACAAGAGGAAGCCTTGATTATTGGAAACAAGACAGTGATTTATAATTTTGTTGATTAATTTTATTATTACTTTTCATTGCCACATATTTTAATATGAGTGTGTTTTTATATATATAAATATATGTGAATATACATATATGTATATACATAAATATAATACAATGTTTTGTTTTATGTATACTTTGGGTAAAGATTGATTCTGGGTGAACTTTCATCTTTTTTAGCACAACTAGGGTAAGCTTTATTAGTTAACTTAAGTTTTATTTTTTATTGTCACTTATACATATATGTATACACATACACACATTATAAACTTATACATATATATATATACACATACACACATTATATACACACACACACATATATATGTATATATATACATATATATGTACATATACACACACATAAATGATGTGATGATTTATGGGTGCATTGGGAAATAATTAACTCAGAGTACATTTTTATCTTTTTTCTACATTACTGGGAATTGAATCAAGAGCTTCACACATTCTATGAAAATGAATTTCATCCACAGTACTTTTTAATTTTTTTAAGACATGATTTTGCTAAATTGTCCCAGCTGATCTTAAACTTGTAATCCCCCTGCTTAGCCTTCCAAAGAACTGAAGTATGCCACCATTCCTGGACAGCTTCATTCAAAATTCTCTCTTCTAGTTATTGGAGATATACAAGATGTTCTTGTTAATTATACTCATTCCATGTGCAACACAACAACATAATTTATTTCTCATGTCTAATTGTAAAATTGTGTACCTAGACAACCTCTTCCCAAACCTCTGTTTTCTTAATTGCTTTGAGATAAATGTCTTTAGATTCCATACATAAATTGAGATCACACAATGTTTGTTATTCAGTGCCTGAGTTCTTTCAGTTATCATGATGCCCTCCAGGTCCATCATGTTGTCCCTAATAATAAGATTGTATATTTTTATGACTCACTAGTATTGCATTGTGTATTTATGTCAGATTGTCTTTATGCATTTGTTCATTGATTGGCATTTAGATTGACTGTGTATCCTGACCATTGTAAATAGTGCTTCAAGAACATGGGAGTGCAAGTGTCTTTTCTAAATGAGGATTTAAATTTCTTTGAATATATATATGCATTAGAAGAATTGTTAGTATATGGTAGCTAATTTTTTTTCATTTTTTGAGGAAAAGCCATACTCTTTTGCTAAATAGCTGTACTTATTTGTATTTCCATCAACGGCATACAAGAGTCCCCTTTCTCTACACCACTGTTATCTTTGGGTTTCTTGATAATAGCCACTCTTACTGAAGTGAAGTGATATCTCACTAGGGTTTTAATGTAGGTTCTCCTGATGCTTGGTAATGTTCAGCATATTTTCGTATATATATTTTGGCTATTTGCAAGTCTTCTTTTGAAAAATATTATTTCAGATCTTTTGGCCATTTTTTATTGAAATTTTTGATGTTTGATACTGAGTTGTTCCTTATATATTTTGGACACTAAACCCTTTTCAGAAACACAGGTTATAAATAGTTTCTCCCATTCTATTGTTTGTCTCTACTCTGCTGATCATTTCCCTTGCTGTGCCAAAACCTTTTAGTTTGATGTAATCCCATTTGTCAATTTTTGTTATTTTTGCGTTTGCATTTGGAGTGATTTCCAGAAATTCTTGCCAGAAATTTGAGCACTTCCTGTGTGTTTTCCTCCAGTAGTTTCATGATTTCAGGTCTTACATTTAAGCCGTTGGTCCATTTTGAGTTGATCCCTTCTATCAGCTGGTGAGTGGTAAGGCTCCAGCTTACCACTTCTGGATGTCCAGTTTTCCTGCACCACTTATTGAAAAGATTATTCTTGCCCTGTTCTTTTTCCTTTATCAAAAATAAATCCTCTATAAATACATGGGGTTATTTCTGGGCTTGCTATTCTGTTTCATTGGCTTGTGTTTCTATTGATATGCCAATATCATGCTGCTGTTGTACTGAGAATAATAGTCTGTGGGGGGCAATGACAGAGACTAGGAGACTAATTAGGAAGTCATAACAGTAATCTAGTGAGAAATGATAATGTTTTGAATAAAATTGTTTTATGCAGTTATGGTGGTAGTAAGAAATAGTGTGTTTCTGGATTTATTTTGAAAACTGAGCTAATACTATTAGCTGCAGTAATATTCCAGAAAAAAAAGTAAAAGGGATATAAAGGATAATTATGAACTTGTGTCTGAACTAGTATGAAAAAGTAATTTTCATTTGATAAGAAGGGTGATAATATATGAGGAAAAAGAGGCAGGACAGTATATGAGCAGATCAGTTTTGAAAACATTCAATTTTCTGACCTTTATATCTATGTGTAGGGAATGAATAAGCAACTTTATATAAATGAAAATATTCCAGTATATGGAAAAATATAAATCAAACAAAATATAAGTCTTACTTATATCTGGAGGCTTAGTTTATTATAAAGAGGTAAGTGTAGGCTATAGATTACACCAGGAAGAATAGTTTACTTGAAAGCTAGTGTTAGAATTCTACTCTTTAACCTGAAGAAAATGTTGGTTGTTTTATATTGTATCTAAAGTGGAATGTATCTAATTCAAATGGTTAAGGACTAAATGAGAAAGAACCTAAAATATCAAATCCTTGGGAAAATTTCATAATATATAACTGTGACACAGTTGATAGAAACTTCCTTAATTAGGGCATCAAAATAAAATGTACAAAATAAAGAAAAATAATTTAAAATAATGCAAAGTTTCTGATTATGGAAACATAACACAGGCATAAAGTGCAGATGTATAGCAGGTTAGGAAGACCAGTACTACCATTTCTGAAACTCAGGATATTAAACATCACTAAGTAAAATATAAAGCTTGGCAGGAAAGTGTGAATATAAAGCTCTTAGAAAAGAAACTGGAATGTTATAAATTGAAGTGAGGGTCTTCTTCATCAATTTTTAAATGATTGAAAATACAGCTTTGCACTTCAAAAGGCAACAAGCCATGTAAGGTATATAAAAACTGGCATGCATGCCAGAAACTAGAACCCTCCTCCTCCTTAGTACAGGTAAACCAGCCTGACTATTGTGGGTAGCATTCTCATACAACCCAATTAATTAAATATTCTGCAACTACTGACACCATATTCCCAGTCCAAATTTTATATAAATGATAAACTCTCATCATTTCTGCCTGAGGATATACTAAAGGCATACTAGCACAGCAATACACCAAGTGCTTACAATAACCTTTTGCCCACAGACAAGCACAATAGAGTTATGGAATAAATGTTATGCTGTATATAGAAGACGTGCAAAACTAATGCAAATTCAAATAGGTAAAGAATGAAATGTGTTTAAAGCAAAGAAAAAGATTGAGAAATACATTTTGAAGTTTTGTAAGTTTGAAACATATACAAAAGTAAAACTATATGTTTGACAGGAAGAGTAGGAGGATAGTTTAGATTTACCAGACTGTATGCCTAAGAAAGTGATACATAATGGAAATAAGATGAAGGAGAAAGAAAGAAAAAGTGTAGAGAAACGAAGCAAAAAATATGCAGAGACAATAGAAGACTAAAGCAGTGTCCAGATCTGTGGCTTGTGGATAATAGAGTGGCAGGTTGGAGGAGCATAGTTAATTTATATCTGTGGTTCTAGGATAAAGAGACAACTAAACTAACTCAGGATCAGGTTGCAAGAAAATAACAAAGATTTTTTCCAAAATGAAATATTAAGACATATTTACACAAATATGCTAAATATGTGAGCATATATATCATATAATGTATACCATAATAATGCGTAAATATAAAGAATGATGTTACACTTATTTATAAGAAATGTCATGTGCCATTCCTACATAGTGCATAATATATATTAGTTGAAATTATGTACTATGATGTGAAGATATGCAAGACAACAAAATGAACAAAATCTGTAAAAAGATAACTATTTCTTTGGAGTGCATTGAAAATAAAAGGAGCATGATGGCACGTTCAACAAATGATGTTAGAACAATTGAAAATCAATTTCGTAGTAAAGTTAGATTGCCAAATTTGTCACATAGGAAACAAAGATCCTGAAATCCCTATAGAACTAAACATAAAAATATCAAAACTATAAAAGCTTTTTGGGTCTTCTTGATGTAGAATCATGTCATTAGCAAAGAGACATAATTGGACTTCTTGTCTTATTTTTATCCCTTTAATTTTCTTTTCTTACCTGATTGCTCTAGCTATAGTTTCAAACAGTGTTGAACAGGACTAGAGAAGGTGAGTATTCTGCATTCTCCTGGATTTTAGAAAAAAAAATGCTTTCAATTTTGTTGGCCTTGGATTAGTTATATAAAGCCTTTAACATGTTGGGGTAACTTCCTTCTATACCCACTATTTTCAATGTTTTTAACATGAATGGGTGCTGAATTTTGTTGAATGTTTTTTTTCTGCATCTATTGATATGATTACGTGAGTCATCTTCTTGACTTAATTTATGCAGTGAAATTTATTCATTGATTTGTATTTGTTGAACAAACCTTACATCTCTGGGATGAACCCACTTGAATGGTATACTATCTCTTTAATGTATTTTTGAAAGTGATGTGCCAATATTTTATTAAGGATTTTGGTATTTATGTTCACCAGGGATATTGGTCTAAAGTTTTCTTTATTTTATGTGTCCATTGTTTTGTTAACAGGTTGATAATAACTTCATAGAACGAATTTGGCAATGTTCCCTCTCTTTCTATTTCATGGACCAATTTGAGGAGAATTTGTATTAGCTCTTTAAAAATTTGTTAGAACTTGTCTAAGAATTAAGTTGGTCCTTGGCTTTTTTGTTTGACGGCTTTCAATTGCTGCTTCAATTTCATTGCTTGATATTGGTTTAACTTTGTATGTATTTATGGTCCAATATGGATAGATCATGTGTCTAGAGATTTGTCAAAATCTTCTAGATTTTATAGTTTATTGCAGTATAATTTTTCAAAATACTTTCTAATGATCATTTGGATTCCAAAAAATCTATAGTTCTATCTCCCTTTTTTTACTCTAATTTTGTTGATTTGGGTCTTCCTATCCATCTTGTTTATTTCTTTAAAGGACCAACTCTTTGTTACATTGATTATTTGTGTTTTGGGGTTTTTTCTATTCTAAATTTTATTAATTTCAGTTCTGATCTTAATTAGTTCTTGTTTATTTCTGATTTTGGAATTAGTTTGTTCTTTTCTAAGGCCTTGAATTTTAACATTAAATTATTTATTTGAGATCATTTTATTCTATAACCTCAAAACTCAATATTATAAACTTTTCTCTTAGAACTGACTTCATACTGTATGAAATTTCAGATATTTAGTATCACTATTCTCATTTGGTCTAAGATTTTTAAAATTTATTAACTGATTTCTTCTATGAATTTTTCTTCATTCAAAAGTGAGTGTTTGGGTCTGGGGTTGTGGCTCTTCTGTAAAGCGTTTGCCTTGATGTGTGAGGCCCTGGGTTCAATCCTCAGCACCACATAAAAATAAATAAATGAAATAGCAGTATTGTGTCCAACTATAAATAAAAAAATAAATAAACAAAATATTTTTTTAAAGTGGTTATTTAATCTCCAAGTTTTAAAATGATTTCTCTTTTTTATTTTGTTGATTTCTAATTTTATTCCTTTATGATCTGATAGAATACAATGAATTATCTCTGTTGTTTTTTATTTTCTAAGACTTGCTTTTCTCCTTAAACTATGATCTATTTTAGAGAAAGTTCCATGTTCCACTAAAAGGAAAGTGAATCTGGGTGCTGATTACATGATCCTATATCTAGAAAACTCAAAATACTCTCTGCCAGAAGATAATTAAAGCTGATAAATTCAGAAAAGTAGCAGGATACAAAATCAACATACTTATATCATTTGCTTTCTTATACTCTAATATTGAATCTTCTGAGAAAGAAATCAGGAAGACTATTCCATTTAAAATAACATCGAAAAATAAATAAAATACTTGGAAATAAACTTCAACAAGGATGTGACAATCCCTACAATGAAAACTATAGAACACTAATGACTGAAATTAAAGAAGACCTCAGAAGATGGAAAGTCCTTGCATATTATTAGATAGATAGAATTAAAATTGTAAAGATGGCCACACTACCAAAAGTGTTAAATGGATTCAATACAAAATACTAAAGACATTCTTCATAGAACTAGGGAGGAAAAGTCCTAAAATCCATTTATAGGAATAAAAGAATGAGAAAAACTAAGGCAATCCTGAGCATGAAGAGTGATACAAGAGGCATTATAATACATGATCTTAAATTATACTACAGACCTATTATAACAAAAACATCATGGTATCATTATCAAAACAGACCTAAAGACCAATGGAATAGCATTGAAGGTACAGAGAAAAAACCTCATGGATACAGTTATCTGATGGTTGACAAAGATGCCAAAAACACATGTTGAGCAAATGGAGCAGGGAAACTAGATATCCATATGTAGAAGAATGAAGCTAAATACCTATCTCATGTCCTGCCCAAAAGTTGAATCAACATAGATCAAAGACTTAGGAATTAGAACTGCTAAAAGAAAACATCAGCTCCACACTCTATTGTCACAGGCAACAACTTCCATAATAATACAGTTCAAGAAATAAAATGGAGAATCAATAAGTGGGATAGCATCAAATTTTAAATTTTCTGCAAAGTAAAGGCAACAAGGGCATGAAAACAGAGGCTACAGAATGGAATAAAATGTCAGCTGCTCTTCTGATGATGGACTAATATCCAGAGTATATAAAGAACTCAAAAAATTTAACACTGAAATAAGTCCAAAACCAGTTATAAATGAACAATAAATAAATAATAAACAGATACTTTTCAAAATAAGAAGCACAAATGGCCTACAAATATGTGAGAAAACATTCAACATCCTCAGCAATAAGGGAAGTAAAAATCAACTCCATTCAGATTTCATCTCACTTCAGTTAGAATGGCAGTCATCAAGACTATAAATAATAAGCTGGGTGCTCTTGAACAGACCTATAATCCCAGCAGTTTAGGAGTCTGAGGCAGGAGTATCATAAGTTCAAAGCCAGCCTCAGCAATTTAGAAAACTCTAAGCAACTTTGAAATACCTGTTTTTAAATAAAATATTAAAAATAAGAGTTTGGGGATGTGGCTCAGTGGTTAAGCACTTTTTGGTTAAAAAAAAAAGAATATAAATTATAAGTGCTCATGAGGATGGAGCCAGGAAGTTCACTTGTACATTGATTGTTGAAATTGCTTATTATTACAAAGCTGTATGGAGATTCCTCAAAATTAACTAGGAATGGGTTCATTTGGGTCTGCCACTTCTGTTCACTCGTTGCTGGCCTGCAATCCCAGCTTTACAGGAGGTTGAGGGCAGCATATTATGAATGCTCAGGGGTTCAAAGCCATGGCACTATGCAAAGCAGACATATGCACCAGGACAGGTTGACTGCTGAGGAATGACAGTTCATCATGGTGGCTTGCCATGGTGCTGGCTCAATTACCCACAGACTGACACCAGCATTGCAGGCTCCATAAAAATGAAGCTGTGCTCAACACCTGCACTCTAGACAAACCCCACTCTGCCACTCTAGGAAAAGGGCTTGACCTCACTGTAGAGATACATGCACATCAATGTTTATACCAGCCCAGTAATAATAGCCAAATTATGGAAGCAGCCCAGGCCCACCAACAGATGAATGAATAAAGAGAATGTAAAATGTATACACAATGGAGTTTTACTTGGCTATAAAGAAGAATGAAATTGTGGCATTTGCTGATAAATGGATGGAACTGGAAAACATCATGCTAACTGAAATGAGCTAGACTCAAGAGGCAAGGGTCAAATATTTTTTCTCATATGCAGAAACTAGACCAAAATAAGGAAAGAAAAGGGGGCAGGAGATCCCATGAAAATAGAAGAGAGATCAGTAGAGTAACTGAAGGGGATTAAGGGGGAGGGAGGGAGGTGAAAAAGGAAAAGAGAGAAATGGTGGAATGAAATTGACCAAATTATGCTATGATACATATGCATATACCACAGTGATTTTCACCATGATTTATATCTATAACCCGCACTAATTTTAAAAATGTTAAGTAAATAGAAATAAAACTAATTAGCATATATAGAGAGGAACCAGAGGAGGGAGGGGAACAAGAAGTACTGGGGACTGGAGTGGAACAAATCATATTCCATGCATGTATTAGATACCAGAATGAACCCCAATATTATACATGACTATAATGCACTAATAAAACATAAAAAGTATAATGTAATAAAATAAAGGGACTTTGGGATTAGAAAATAATTCAAGACACTATTTTTATAATATCTAAGGACTAAAATGAATATAAAGATTATTTTTGACTGATTCAGTAAACAAACTTATAAAACTTCATAATTTATTTCTATCTATAATAAAGATTGATTTCAAACCTACTGTGTGATAGTTCCAATTCTAACCACTGAAACTACAGCAGTGCTATTGGTGAATGAAGTAGAGGGGTGAGTCTCACATGTGTGGCTTCAAACGTCTGCTGTGCTGCTAATTTTTTGGGAGAAAATGGGTGTGTCACTTGGCTTCTCTGAGTCTCAGTTGTCTCATATGTTAAATGGTTATACTTTTAGGCTGGAATATTGAATGTTAGGAGACTAAATGAGAACATAGCTATGAAAATTTGCAAACATTGTTAAACCACACTTATCATGATGCATTAGAGATGGGGAGAGTGTGCATATACATTTACTATATAACAAACCAATGACAAAACATCCAGAAAAATATGGAGCCAGATAGTGAAGCAGAGTTTTATACTTTACATTCCAAGTAGGGGAAATATCTACCATTCCTAAGTATGTTCCCAAATAGAACCTTCCACAAACTTCCAGAAATAAGAAAATAGTTAAGTAAATGACACTGTTTTAAAATTAGGTAAGTTATCACAGGATTATCTCTAGACATAAAGTTAAATGAGGAAAAATGGCAATTCTATATTATAACATCAAATTATTGTTTAAAATATGTGATACATTCATTCTGTAAACTATCATGTGAAATATTCACATGCACATATCATATTTTTAAATATAATGATGAAGTTCTATGAGACAAAAGCAAATAATACTGAGCAAGTTACGAAAGAATGTCACTCATGTCATATAATACTGAATTACTTTAATATTTATTCTGCAAATGTATTTATCTATTGTTTGTTAATGTGATATAATAGGAATAGCTATAAAACCATATTGCTTCCTTAGAAATCAATTGAAAATATACATCATATTTTAATTGGTATCTGACTTGGTACATATCTGTTCTTTCTTTCTTTCTTTTTAAGAAAAAGTTTGTTAGTGGTTTTATAGCTATATCTTTTGTGTAGGCCTTTGCTCACTTGCTCAGGATAAATTTCTATATATGGATTTGCTGAATTTATACTCAAAGATTCTTGTTGTAAGTTGCTGAAATTTACTCCTTTCAGCACTCTAAAAATTTATCCATTTCCAAAACACTAGGAAAAAAGAATGTTTTGTAAGCACATGTAAACAGGAGCCTTGGGTAGACTACCATGGCATTATCATACTAAGCTTTCTTTCATAATTTGTTGCAGTTCCTTTTTAAGATGTCATTGAGAATCCATAGGAATCAGAGTAGAAATAGAAAGACATAAATGTTTTGTTACTGAAATACTCACCAGTTGTTGATTTATTTTACAAAGCAAACCCACCCCCTGGTAGAAAAATCATTGAATAAAATGGTTTCTTGCATGCTATTGTTAAATACTTAGAGCTCTGTGGTTTATTCTTTGGTGATCAAATCTTCTCATAATATACCACACTTCTGAATTTATTCTGGGAAGAACACATTCAAATATCAGTGATTTAACACAATATCAAAGATGCTCTATCAGCAAAAAGTGTATTCTATTAGTTTACTCTACCTTGAGACCTTTGGATGAATTTGCTCATTTTGTAAATGAAATTCTGAAAAAAAATACATTATCATTTCAATTGAGATAAACTCCTTCTAAGAAGCATGGAATTTAGGTTTTCCATTTTTTAAAAAAAAATCTAATATATTTCTTAAATATATTATGATTTTGTAAGTTTTTGTGAGGAAATTGAAAAACAAATGGTTGTATTGGGGCTATTTTAGAAAATGATACAGATATTAATGATTCAACTCTGATTTATAAAGAGGTTGAAATTCTTCTCTCTCATCTTAAATCATTAAAAAGCTGGACAAATTAAAAATCAATGACCTTTTATGTGGCCTTCAAATAACTATTGTCATAGGACAAACCATCAATCCCAAATCTTGAGAGACAAGTGACTCTACAGGATTACAGTTGAGATCTGATTCTCTGGATGAGAATCCACGGACTTTAAGGTGAAAAGAACTCTGAGCTTGTGATGTTGACAAGTAGCTGGAAGCTGAGAATGGACTAGCTTGTGAGTGAGATATTTCTATGGGCTGCTGTCTCACAGAAGCTCCACAATGTCATTGGTTTCATCTCCAGAAACAACACCAGATTATCATGGTGAAGACCAAAGAAAAACTTTGTGGGAGTTACAGGGTTAAGGGAAGAGTAGCATTGTAGATCACTCCCAGGGCATTATCTACAACAAATGATTACTTCTTTAACAAAGCCTTAGCTCACCTGGAAGAAGGACATCTCTCCCATCTCAGCCCCATCAATCCTTCCTTTCTCACTCAAGGCAGGGAAGAGTAGAAAGCTATAATAACCCTGGGAAAAAGAGAGTTCTTAACCTAAGTTTACAGAATACTGCCCAACTCATACCAGAGTGACACAAAGTCGCCCTAGAGAGTTATTTATCTCTGTTTTTATTACTAGACACATTCTGTCCCACTTTCAACAAATAATTACAAGCTATTTTACAAGGCAAGGCAAAACATATACTGAAAAGACAAATGAAGTCTCAGAACCAGACTCAGAAATGGCATAGATTGTCATCTGAAAGGGAATATAAATATTATGATGAATATGTCAATGATTCAAATGGAAAAAAAAATAGATAAAATGAGAAACTAGCAATGTCTGTAAGAGAGACGAAAACTCTTAGAATGAATAAAAAGAAAAACTAGAAATTAAAACAATTATAATTGAAATGAAAAATGTTCTGGATGTGCTCCTCACTAGACTGGATACAGCTGAAGAAAAAATCAGTGAGCTTGAAAATAAGTCAATAGAAGCATTCAAGCTGAAATACAGAAAAACAAAGCAAATGAGAAAAAAAAAAAAAGAAAGATCCAAGAAGTATGGTGTGGGGCAATTTCAAAAGGTAAAATGTATGGTAATTGGAATGGCAAAAAAAAAAAAAAAAAAGAAAACAAAAGAACAGAGAAGAAGAAATATTTGAAGTAATAATATAAAAATTTTTGAAAATTAATGGGCAGCAAATTACATACCTAGGAGAAAACCACAAATTAAATACCAAAAAATATGCGTACCTTTTCTAACTATAGAAAAACAAAGATAAATTTTGATAGAAGATGAGGAAGCAGTGGGAACTAATATCACCCATATAATGGAAAAAGTATAAGTATGGGAGTGGACTTCCCCTTGGAATCTACGCAAGAAGAGTTTTAGTTCAATATAAAAGGTTGAAATAAAAACCACTAAATTGTAATGGTGTGTCTAGCAAATGCACTCATCAAGAGTGAATAAGCAATAAAGACATTCTCAGACAAACTAAAAGAATTTGTCAACAGCAGACTTCTCTGAAGAAATTGTTAAAAATCTCTAAAAGGAACATTCTTCCATTAGAAACCAAGACCTATAAAAGGAAAAGACCAGCATAACAGAACAAATAAATTAAGGTAAAGTGTTTTATTTTGCTTATTCTTAATTTATCTTAATAAATTATTATTTAATGTAACAATGCCAGTGATGTAATGAACATTTATAGTACTGAGATAACAGAAATAAATAACAGTAATGGCATGAGAGACAAGGAAAAGATTGGCAATCCTCTAAGAAACTTGCTTAAGTGTTGGGTGTTACTTGAAAAGGCAAATAGATTAGTTAAAAATGTATAATGTAAACTCTAAAACAATTTTTTGAGTAATAATTGTTAGAATCTATCTCAAAGAACAGAATCAGAGCTGAACTTTGAGGAACAATTCAAGGAAAATAAATCATTGGCCTATAACGGGAGCTTCTGTGGTAAAGCAGTTGAGATGATTATGCCACCCAGGATGGTTCTACCACCGAGCCTTCTCTGGAGAAATCTGAGCTATGTCAAGGATATACCACAGTCTCAAAATCCATTAAGCTAGTCAGATGGAGGGACCTTAACCTCTGCAGAATTAGAAAAACCACAGGCTGTCATAACCCTTCTTGTAAGTAGTAGTATAGCCTTGAATTTAAACTATACTCAACCTTCCACAGGTAAATATTCCCAGCAGAAGCTAGGCCTCAAGCAAGACATATATCTCAGTGGAGTCTTTGAGGTATTATTTTGGGCTTCCTAGGCTCAGTAATGCATATTATAAGGGGTTTGAAAGGGTCAAGTGGAGGAATCTTCACTTTACCTTTGATCAGTCAATATTCATATCATCCTTTCCCCTTATTTGAGCTTTCAAATAACATCCTCCTCTCAAACAAAAATGTATTGTCAATTACATAGCAAAAACATGTCTCATTAATCAGTATCTTTATCTCTGGGAGGTGCTCATCTCATTTCTGTTATAATTCTATCTTATTTTGTAACCATTGACTAAATTAACATGTTGACTGCCAAATATTCCTTATATAAAAGGTAGGACTATCAGAGAGAAAATAATTAAAACATAATATGAAACAAAGATATGAAATAAAGATGAGGTCTTTGGAAATACTTCCAGTTTTTAAAAGGATTATTGTGATTCTTGGGAAAACTGTTTTTCCCTTTTCAAAAACAAAACAAAACTATTAAACCTAAAGACACTGGAGCATATAGAGAAATTTGGAATATTTGTCACTGGTTGTAATAGTGAGACTGTCATGTCCATCTTGACATTTAGGTCACAATGCAAATGTACTCAAGCTTTGGGGGAAAGAGCCCATTATGGTATTATGCCATTTTTTAAAACTACTTACTACAAACTAGTATATATTTCAGCTCATAAAAGTTCTGCTTCCATACTCAAGATATATGTATATTTTTTCCTGGTATGGAGGCTTGAAGCTAAGAATTTTCTGCCACTGACCTACAACTCCAGCTTTTTCTATTTTTTTTTTTTTCATTTTTAAACAAGGTCTTGTACATTGCCTAAACTGGTCTAGAATTTGCAACCTTCCTGCCTCAGTTTTCTGAGTAGCTGGGATTATGGATGTGTACCACTGAGCCTGGCTATACTCAAGGCAATTTTCACAATCTGAAAGGACAGCCACTGATGAATGAAGATATATGGTAAGATTAATGTCTTGTTTCTTTTGAAATTAATCAAATACTTAACCAGAAACAGCATAACAACATTCTGTGAGATTACACACACACACACACACACACACACACACACACACATACATGCATACAGAGAGAGAGACAGAGAGAAAAGAAATTGAGGGGTCTATAGGGCTATGAGAATCAGAATGAGTATATATTTGATGCATGTGGAAGCCATAATACTATTTAACTCAGTTGATTAAAGTGATTTTGGGTGGTACAGACTCTGTCCATTTTACAAAGGCAGGGAAGAAAATGGTCTGATAAACTTTAAAAAATCTGTTAAGAAAATCAAGACAAGATAAAGAATTAGAACAGAGTGAATATCTGGCATGAGCAATTGACAGTGAGGGGAACAAAATGAGAAACGTTTTATGTGCAGATACGTACATATGTGTATATATATTTTCAGAGCATTAAAGGAAGTATTTGCAAAGAAAATCCAATTTTTCAGGGTAAAATTCTTTATTATTGTAATTAACAAGCATAATTTTATGTAAACCCCATAAAATAATAAAAAATAGAACACTTCAAAGTAACTTTTAAATAGTCAAGTGATTGAAAATGTGTATGAGAACTTGCCACAGTTGTTACCATATGCAAACAGCAATGTTAAATTTATTATCATTTCCTGAACTTTCTATGTTCAGTAACTAAGCAAAGACTTTTTCCAGTGATAACAATAACAATCACAACAAAATAGTGACTATTTGTTATTTTTGACATTAGAGTTTTCAAAACTAGTTTGCTTATTTCTCCTCAAAGTTTATCCTTAATTCCACTCCCACCCACCCACAGGGGTTGAGCCCAGGGGCACTTAACCAATGAGCCACATCCCCAGTACTTTTTATTTTTTATTTTGAGACAAGGTCTCGTTGAGTTATTAGGGATTCACTAACTGATTGAGGCTGGAGGTACTCCTGCCTCAGCCCCCAGAGATGCTGAGATTTTAGGTATGTGTCACCCAGCCTGGTTTTAGTTTCATTATAATGTATTAAAGACAGTTTTCTTCCAAGTAAATAATTTACTATTCCAAATTTTTCATAATGTAGCTTTTCAAAAAGAATAACACCAATGTTTGCCTTATTTAATTGTCAGAGAAACTATTTTGAAATAAATTACATCTACCTTACATTAAAAATTACATTAAAAATTAGAGGCACTGTCAGTTTCATCATTGTGTAAATCCTTTTGCCATTTACAACAGCATTTCAAACCAATAAAAATGAATATTATACAATTTTACATATACATTTTGTGTAATTTGGGTGATAGTCTTCATCACAATTATTATAGATTAACAAGTATGGTGGTCTCTATTCTGGTTTTGTGTTTGAAACACACACATACACACACAAATAATAAAGTTTTACATTTTAAAACAACAATCTGCATTATCATATAAATGGAAGTCATTTTAAAGAACCATTAAGTATGTGGGATGACTAGTGAGAGTTTACACATTTTGTTGGATAAATAAAAGTAAATAACAATCATGTGAATTTGGGTAATAAAATTTTCACATTGTGAATTGAAGTATTGAAAAGTATCTTACTGTTTTATTTATGAAAGCAAAAGAAAAGAACACATAAAATATTTAGTAATATTGTCTTTTTAGAAACATTGATGAAGAATTCTAAAAATTCTCAATATATTTCTAGAAATAACTTATAAACTGAAGAAAGATGCTGATCTATAATTTTAAAATTCATGTTAACTTCATTTTAATGTGGAAGATTTTCAAATCTGTGAATTCCACCTTTGTATTTTATAGGTATATAGGGGTTGGATTCCTTCTAAAAGTATTTTAAAGGTTATGATTAATTGAATTATGTTGTAGTAGAATCATCTCCCCAAAATATGACATTAAAGAGCTTCATCTTTGTGGATCAGATTTCTTGAAGTGAGCCCTGCCCAATGAGTGAACTTCTTAGAACACTTTTTGATTAAAAATATGAAAATTGCAGCACTCAGGCCAGGCGTGGTGGCACATGGCTATAGTCCCAGTAGCTCAGGAGACTGAAGCAGGAGGATAGAGAGTTCAAAGCTAGCCTCAGCAATTTAGCAAGGCTCTAAGTAACTTATCTAGATCCTGTCTCAAAATAAAATATAAAAAAGGGCTGGGGATGTGGCTAAGTGGTTAAGTGCCCCTGAGTTCAATCCTTGGTATCAAAAACAAACAAACAAACAAAAAAATACATCAGTCACTCATTCATCCATTCATTATCTGTCTAGTTTTCTTCCAAGCTCTTAGCATTTAAAGCTAAACACAGTGAACAAGCGAACAAGGTCTTCTGGATCATTTTTACTTGGGAAGAAATAGATAGTAAACAAGCAAATTATAACTGAGGTAAATAACCTCAAAGGATAATAAATACTATAATAAAAAGTAAAATTGGGTGATATAAAAACAGAATGTGAATTTTGTAATAAAAGATATTCAGTCAAGCCTAGTCCTGTATCCTTAATCAAGGTGTTTAGTACTAAAAAATGTCACAAGGAGAGGAGAGTGGAGGCTGTTCTGAGATTGCTTAAATTTTCCCAGCTAATATACCATACTATATTGTTGCTTGGAGTTAAAATAAAGGAAAATAAAAAGGACAATTGCAGAGTAAATATATAAATATATAAGTCATCTGTTCCAATTCTAAACCTTCAGATAGAGGAAATCCTGAACTCTCTCACCTTCCCATTCATTTCCCACCCTATGCTTTCAAAAATGTCTAACCAAGTACAGACAATCAGCAGAATTTTCCAGTTATAGAATAACTTTAAGAATAACTTATCCAAATTTTTGCTGTTGATTTGCATAATTAAAAATTAACACTTCAAATTTTAAAATGTAACTACTTATTTTATTTGTACACATAGCAGCAACCCTCCACCTCAATCCTATCTCCATCCCACCACAGTTCATCCTTACATCCCATAAAAGTCCACTTGGTCCCTATTTCTATATTCCTGTTCTCAGTGAACATAGTTTCCACATCTGAAACTAGATTTCCTTAAAGTAGATGTGGCTGGTGACACTTAAGAAATTTGTGAGCGTCCTGGTCTATGACAAGATTTCACTGTTCAGTTTTTCCCTAGGCGTGTTCTGAGAAAATTAAAGTCTATTCAGGACTCAGAACCAATGAGACAGATAGATAGTTTGCCCTCCCTGCCCAAGATGCATACTATAACCATGATTCCACTTTATGAATTTATACTCATGAGAATTCTATTTCTGATTCCCCTTTCTTTCCAAAGACAATTATAACTTAAGTAGGTTTTAGGTCATTTCCTCCAAAGACATAACAAATAAATTTTGATGCTTATTTATTATGCAAAATATTATCTATTTAACAGTCAATAAGTAATGAAAATATTACTGATTTAATAAATATTTCTGTATTAGTTATCTTTTTGTCACTGTGACAAAAATACCTGACAAAAACCTTGTAGAGGAGAAAAAGACTATATTGGTGCACAGTTTCAGAGGTTTGGTTCATGGTTAATAACATTTCAAATTTAATAATAATTAAGCCAAAAAATTAGAACTCCTAATTTGAATTTGTCTTATACTATTTCATCTTAATGAGCAGCACTTGCATGCATTTAGTTTCTTAGATCAGTTTGGCCCTTTCTTCCCTTATTTCCTTCTACAATCCCCTTATTCATTTGTTTCAGCCTCAGTCTTCCCTATGCTCATTCTACTTCCTGCTGTCCTTCAGTATGCCAGCTGTGCTTATACCAAAGGAACATTGAATTTGTTGCACCATCTACCTCGATAATATCTCCAACATAAGCATTGGTACTCTCTAAGTTCTTTGTTCAAAATTCAATTGTTTGGGGAGGCATGTACTCCCTACACTGTAAAAAGAAAATGATTTTCCCACAATAGGACCTCTCAGTGTCTCTGGCTTTGCCCAGTTTTTCCCATATTCATATGAGGAATCACAAACCATACCATGTATTTATTTATTTTTTTAAAGTTTTGTTCATGTAGTTTCCCCAGTCTCTTGAATAGTGCCTAGAATATAATATGTATACAATAAAAGTTTTCTCAATTAACAAGCAACATATAACAAATTATCATCATAAATATATATTCATATTCTATATAACCATAAACAAATCTGAAGGGAAATTAAATTTTTATTTTTAATGATGCACAAGACATACTGGTTGCATTCTAAATTGATGGTCTATTATTCTTTTCAGATATCATTCAGGATTGTGATATCTAGTAATGTATCTGTCTTATGAATAGAAACAACTGGGTATTCCAAGCAGGTTTATATGGAAATGATTTCTTCACATTAAATCACTCATGTCTTTTACATAATTGAATGGAAATGAACTTTTTTAAGAAAAATCAGGTATGGGTATATGAATGTGAATATGAATGTCTAAAATGATATGGAAAGAAGCAAAGATTGCAATCATGTCAAATTATAACATATTTATGTTCTTA
The DNA here is from genome assembly GCF_048772815.1 of Callospermophilus lateralis. NCBI lineage: Eukaryota > Metazoa > Chordata > Mammalia > Rodentia > Sciuridae > Callospermophilus > Callospermophilus lateralis. The sequence continues at coordinate 90,989,442 of NC_135316.1, read as the reverse complement.
AATTATGGTAACACCATTTTAATTTAAATATGTATTTAATTTATATTAATATTGTTGTTAGATATTCTAAAACATACAGAGATTTCTTAGGATTATATTTAATCAGCTTTTTCATCACTATGATCGAAAGACCTGACAACAACCATGTAGAGGAGGAAATGTTTATTTAACTCAATTTCAGAGGTTCATCCATTGTTGGAGCTATGGAGTCACATAGCTCTGGGCCCAAGGTGAGGCAAAACAGCAAGGTGGAAGGCTGTGGTGGAGGAAATTAGCTCAGGAAATGTCTATCAGGAATCAGAGAGAGAATTGGGCTCCCCAGGCACAAAGTAAGTATAAACCCCAAAGACTTGTCCATAATGACATACATCAACAAGTCACACTCTACCTGCCTAAAGTTACTACTTAGTTGATCCATATCAGTGGATTAATCCACTGATCAGATAAAAACTCTTCTAATCGAATCATTTTACTTCCCAACATCTCACACATGAACTTTAGGAGGACACAACATATCCAAACCGTTACAAATGTCTTCTTTTATCATATCAATAAATACACATGTGAGAAGAGCATAGTTTCATTATGTTTTTTTGTAAAAGACTACAATTTAAAAGGAAATTTTATTTTCAAGACATGTTGCGACAAAAATAAATTAATCTTCTGGAATAAATCAGTAGTATTTTTGTTCACTCCATAAATTTTCTCACTAAAATTATGGGTTTTGACTCTCTATTTGGTGCCAAATGAATTATAGATTCAGAAATGCCTTTCTGTAATTACTTCATGATATGCATAGGCTAAATTAGTTTGCTGGTTACATTTGTGTGTGTGTGTGTGTGTGTGTGTGTGTGTGTGTACACATATATATACGTATATATATATGGAGATATTTTTGACATAAAAATAGAAAGCAGTAGAAAGTGATTTTACATATATTTTGATACAAATAATAATTTCCAAAATGAATTTTGTTTGATAAACTAATAGAGAAGCAATATTAAGATGATCAGTAAATGATATGTATTATTTAAATGGTTATTATTTTTTTTTAATGTAAAGAGTCGAATGTTAAGCATTAGACTAAATTTTCTTGACCCTCACATATCCCTCCAAATACACCCATTTAATACCTTGAGGGAATATTTATTTATGTCTCCTGTCCCTAAGAAACACAAGGGTGAGATCAATTCTTGCACACATTACCTTTACCATCAGCCAAAGCTCTGCCTTTGTCTTACAAGTGCTTTTCATATTCCTTGAAATCAATATTTATTTATTTTTCTGGTTTGAAATGAATAGTCTAGGATATAGATTGAGGGACAGCCATAGAGTAGAATGCTATTTTCCTTTTTTTTTATATGAAACAGAAAAGATTTTCTTGCTTTCCATCCATTTATATGATGTTTTAACACAGACAAAACTAAGATATGAAAGTAGAAAATCAAAAAGTTGGCATCATCTGGTATTCAGGAAAGAGGATTGATGGGAGAAGGGAAAAAGAAAATTCTCCAAGAGACTGGAATGTTCTATAACATGATCCAACTGCTGACTGCTTAATGAACTGTTTACAAAAATTTATTACAGGCAAATTATAATTCAATAAAACTACAGATCAACTCAATAAGACAATATGGCTCAATAAGATGGGACAAGAAAAATCATTAAGACAAGAAAGTACAAGAACGGAAATATTATTTTCTGCCTTTTCCCATCAAGTTTGAGGTTTAAGGCAGTTAAATATCATTACATGACATTTTTAGACAGTTTTACATTGATTCTGGGATGATGCCTTAAATTTAAATGTTTTTAAATGGGTGACCCTCAAAATAGATTATCTATAAGAAAAAAAGATAAGAAAAATTAGATAAATAGACTGAACTCACCATGAACAAAACGTACATTATAAAAATTTTTATGAGATGTATGTAATATATTCATCCTATGAAAACTGCTCTATTATTCTGACAATAAATAAATATGGCCAGGCATGGCGGTGCATGTCTGCAATCCCAATGGCTTGAGAAGCATAGGGAGGAGGAGTACCAGTTGGAGTTGAGGCTCAGCAACTTAGCCAGGCACTAAGCAATTTAGTGAAAGACTTCTTAAAGTCAAAAACAAAACCAAAAAAAGCCTGGGGATGTGGCTCAGTGGCAAAGTGCTTCTAGGTTCATTTCCCATACTACCCCCAAAACAAAAACAAAAACAAAAGTAAATGAATCGGATCACACACACTCAGGATAGAGTATTTTATTTATTTAAATCATATTCATAACAACTCTTGGTGTTTTGCCTAATATTTGTCTAATAACAATGGGCATGCAGTACTTGTAGCCTTTCTTTTCTTTACAACCACAGAATAACTGAAAGTTAAACAGAGCATAAAACTTCAAACTCTTTTTAAAACAGAGCTGTACTTATTTAAGCAGAATTTGAAATAAAATAGTTTTATCCAATATAGATTCATATAATCTCTGAAAGCTTGGAAATGAAATATGTTTTATTGTAAATATCTTGTGTTTCAATGCCAACAGTCAAAATAAGCAAGGCTTAAAATCAATTGTATTGCATTGTCTTTATTTCAACCTTTTCTCCACATACCTGTTTTATTAGTAGTGACAAATCCCCTCTTATGGTGTGTGTTTTACTTTTACATCATAATGACAACAATAAACTTGAATTTGGAACATTGTAGGGTGCTGCAAAGTGAGTAGTGTGCTGGGGAATGGGGTAATCTGACATTTACAACAACCCCTATCAATACCTGTGTACAACTGTGAGGGGAAATGAAGAATTATGATTAAGAAGTGTTTTAGTTATTACCTGCTTGGATTTTAAATTCAGGTTAGGACATTGTTTAAAGATTTATTGAAGAAAAACATAGTTGCTTCTGTGAAAAGAATCATAAGAGATACAAGCAATTAGTATGTACCAATTTCTGATTTAATTTAACTATACTCATTAAATAATTGAAAAAAATAAGGGGGTTGTTCATGTTGTTTTGTTAACAGTAACAATAAAAATATGACATTTTTATATTTCTTTGCTTAATAGATTAATTATATATTTTTTATTTCATGATGCTGAAATTCAAAATATGACTGCAATGAATTCCCTATAATAAAATATTCTTTGGCTACATAAATCATTCTACTACAAATTCTCTTGCATTTAGTACAAAATAGCAAAGCTTTATAATTAATGTATTTTGATAAAAAATAATTATGGCTATAATCCTACAAAATATTATAAAATATTAAAATGTAAATAAAATGTATTATTTTATCCCTACAGGTGATTTAGGGTAGTTATAAAGACTGTTAGCAAAAAACAAGATGCATTTTTCAGTGCTATTTATGAGCAGGATATTTATTTGATTCATTATCCATTGCAGTATCCTGGGATACCGAGGACCTTTGTTCAGTAACATTGCAAGTCTTCATTTTATACAGTTTCTACTCAGACTCTTCTAAGGCTACCCTTGTCTTCCTTGTCAGTGCATTGGCAGAGAAAACAGAGAATACTAAGAATAGAACTTTATGATTTTAGTTCTTGATTAAGTAGGACTATCAAATTTTGTATGTATATAATTTTATATAAATGTGTATATATATACATATATATGATGCATTTTTAAAACATTATTTGTATATACATGCAATGTTCTATTTGCCTTGTAAAACCTTCAAATAGTACATATGTTTTATTTCCAATTAATTTTTTTATAAACTTTCCATCAGATGGAATAGAAGAGAGGGGTGAGAAATTATTTTTTCATATACTGATACTTTCTGATTCAATGACTACTATCTTATAGCATTCAAAATATTAGACATTTCAAAAGTTTATTTTTGGCTGTAAAAACATCAATGACTGCAAGTTTGCACACCAGAAAATTAATTAATTCATAATTAAATGAGTACATTAATGCACAGTCATATTTTTTCTATATGTTGTCTTGTCTCATAGTAGAAGAACAGTGCAATCTAAGCATGTCTCTTAACAAACACTGAAAACATGAAAAGCTGTTTTTCCTAAGATGCTTGTCAAAGAGCTTGAGTGATCACAGAAGTATTATTTTCTAAGTTTTCAATCACATATTAAGTTGATGATCTCATAAGGTCCAGAATTTAAGAAAAAAGAAAGAAAGAAAAGAAAAAGCTATAGAAATTTAGAAAATTTAGAGGAAAAAGAACTTATTGGTATTAAAACTATTTGTAGAATATAAGGCACAAAAATAATAAACAGGTTTTTTTCTCATTTTAAAAGTATCATCAGCTCACAGTTTTATGGTTAGGATATTAAGAGTCCCCAAAAGAGCCCTGTGTCAAGTGCTTGCTCCCCAATATCTAGAGATGGGGCTTTGGGGAAGTGATTGTATCATTGGGGCTCTGACCTCATCCGTGAATTAATCCATTGAAGCACAACTGAAGAAAGACATGCAATGTCTTATTTACTCAGGTAAATGATGAATGGTCTACTGAAAGGTGGTAGAGACTCTAGGCAATTGGGGCATGGTTAGAAAAAGTAGTTAACTGGGGACATGCCCTTGGGGACTATAACTTGTCCTTGGTGCCATCATCTCTTCTTGGATAGCACAAATTGAATAGCTCTCTTCTAATACCCCTTACACCTTGATGTCCCCCCTTATCTCAGGCCCAAAACAATGAAGCTACTTGGCCATGAACTGAAACCATTAGCTACAATGAGCCATTCCTCTTCTAAATTCTTTTTCTCAGATATTTGCTACAGCAATGAAAAGTTGACTAACACACAGATAAATTGAGCCTCTATTTCTGATTTTTTTAATTAGAAATGTATTGCAATTTACTCTAAATTATTTTAAGATGCTGTATAACTGCATATTTCAATTATTTTCTTTCTTAGAAATAAATATATATACATAAATATGTATACACAAAGAAATTACTAGAAACAAATGAATATACTCTGATTTGTACTCTCAAAAAGTCAGTATTAATTATGAATACTTGTTACTGAATTTCTTTCTTTAGCATTATTGAATTCATGAGTTACCTAAAATATATTATAAATTAAATAAATTATACAAATTAAACAATGCATTCCTAGAACATTTTGGTTTATGTGAGACTTACTAACTGGCCATTTCAAAATATTGTAAAATGTTTAACTTCAGCAAATTTTGAAATAAAATAAAATTTAAAATACAAAATCATGCATCAATTATCAAATTGCAAAACCATTTGAAATTATCCCATTTAGTACCATCAAGGGATTAAATTAGATTCAAACTAAGTTCCACTTGATAGGCTGGGGATGAAGCTGAGTAGTAGCATGCTACCTAGAAAGCAGAAAGCCCTGGGTTTGATCCCCAGCATCATACAATAAACAAAACACCACCAGCAACAACAAAAAGATATTCAGTGTGTCTGAACCAAAATATATTCATATTTATTTACGAAAAAACCCAGTACATTTTGGAAAATTTGAATGTTCAAATATAGCACATTTTCTTCTTAAGGAATAAAAGATTGGATGTCACTTTAGGAAAACATGATAATTATTTATAAAAGTAAAAAGAAATGTAGCATTACATCTTTAAACCTGAATAAAGTGAAAGTGTTATTAGTGACAAAATAATATAAAGGAAAAGGCAAATTTTATGAAATTGTGATCTCTAAAATATAGATCAATATATCTACTTAAATATCAATCTGTATGTCTCTATATGTGTGTGTATGCACTGAATTTCTTGCTCATTTAAAGATATCATTTGTTCCAAGAGATCGACATGATTCATTGATGATATGTAAAGGAATTAAAAATACTGGAAGGAAGTTTAGAGATAAATACACATTTTAAATTCTGAAAATAGTGCAGTGCACTACATGGTCTGTTTAACTTAATTAGAGATGTAGAAATTGGGGCAAGAGAATGCTCTTGGAATACAATTTATGCATTGAAAAATTTCCCAAACTTTAGAAGAAAAAAAAATCAACAATTACTTTTAAACACATTAAATAAAATCATAAAACACAATTAAAATATACAAATATATAAATAGGGGCAACAACAAGAAATCTGGAATAGTCCACTTCAAAAGTTGCTTGGAGGTTCAGCAGTCCAGATTCATTTTTATAATCCTATATATATGTACTTAGAAAAACCATTATTTATTGTCAGAAACATAGTTCAGCAACTGTGCCTTTATCCTTTGGAAGGAAGCTAGTTTGACTGCTAGAGCATACAACATCAAATGATAAAACAAGGACAACCTAAGCTCTTCAATAATAAAGCATGTCATTTCTAATGTCACCTACACCCTCCACAGACGCAGATGTCACTGACCCATTAAAAAACAGCTATGCTATAGCACTGGACCAAAGAACAGGAGTCTTTACAAAGTCAGTCAGTGAAGGTCCATGTATCCTCTTATGAGACTTCAGCCTCAGGCATTTTATTTTCATGCTCATTAATTCTGATATGTCACAAATGGAAGAGATATTTTTGAAAGGTTATAATATTCAGGGCTTGCTACTATGATTCATATCCACTTAGAGCCTATTCCATTGAGTGTTTTAAAGTGAGAATAGGGCAGGGAGGGAAACACTCAACCCAGTACGTGAAATATGAAACTTACTTTGCAGACATTCATCCGGAGACTTAACAACTTATGAAATATAGGAGGACCTAGAATAATGATAAGGATCAATTGCCATGAATTATGCAGACATGTCTGATAAACTAAGGCAAAAATAGTTATTAAATTCTTAAATATTTTAAATCCCATTAGACAGTCACTGATACAGAATGCAGACAGTGACCATTTGATATATTTGACAAAGGCTGCGGAAGTTGTTGTCCTTGTACACACCACTAATTTTCCCTCCTGGGTGCTCCATTTTCTCCTACCAGCATCTAGTTACCTCACTGCAGTTCTTCTTGGTTTGTGCAAAGAGTCATTCACATCACTCATAAACTAATCTCCCTCAGTCAGTGAGGGAAAATTGTTCACTTGGTCTAGAGATAGATGATGTTCAGAAGCACATATATTATATCAGTGTTTTCAGTATTCATATCCTTAAAATCCATGGCAAGGAGAGTAAAATTCTCTCACTTGTTCAAAAGTGATTGCATACATTATATAGAATGACATTTCCTGCTACCTTTCTGTGTCAATAGCTTTTCCAAATATGCCATCAATCAGAATAGGGAACAGAGAGAAGTGGGTCAGAAACCAAACTTGTCTTTATATCATATTAGATAATGACACCACAGAAACACGAGATGGAAGGAAAGAATGACTTGTAGGGACTTGCTTCCTAAAAGTTATTTTGATATTTCCAATATCATTTGCAAATGCATCACTGTATTCCAAAAATCCATTTATGCCAGACTAACAGTATCTTTCATATGTAGTCTTTAAATAGACCCCTACTTTTGTAAATTATACATCTATAGATACTTTTACAATTTTCAACCCTATGAGACAAGATTCATTGCAAACAATTAGGAAAAAAACTTAAGTAATGACTCTCATCTTCCAAAGCAACATGTAATCTATAATTATTTGAAAAACTCATATCCATTGTAAAAAAATATTGTAAAACAGAACATTCAGTTAAAACACCCCAAAATAGAAATATTTTTCTAATTTCATTAAATTGTTATCAATCTTGGAATAGGAAATATTTTACTGAAATATATAACAATATTGTTTCCTCTTTTTTGTTTTGATTAAGGTTCTTGACAGAAGGTATAAAATGTGAATGATACATTATTATTGAATTAAAATGTTAACATGCTAAAAAAATGTTTTGACAGCTACTCTGCCCAAGCCTTCCTAAACCAACTGAGAAGTAGTAAATAGTTTTCTAAGAGCAAAAACCATTGTGTCTCAAAATGTTCTTTTTATTCCACATATTCATAAAATACCTTTCAAAAATCTAAATAATTAGTCATAACTACTTCCTTATTGTTTTTGTATTCATAGTTAGCTCAATAACAAAAATCTGTGTCTTTTGGAATTATAAAGCAAACTAAATGATCTTGATGCCAATACAGATATTATGTACATGAATACTAAAAGCAGAAATTACAATTCAAGTCCCACTTCTACCTGTAACTAGATCACTTTTAAGAAATATAATATTTTTATGCCCTAGAATTCTAATCTACATTCTTGAACCTAGCTAGTACCGAGTTTTCCTATTGACTAGATAATTAAATCCAACCTCCTTTGTCTCCTGTAAGGTCTTATTATGCTCTTTCAGTATTACATACCCATTTAATCTCCCTAAGACCAGGTACCAGACAAACTGGAATACTGTATCCTGTTATTCTACCCAGCCAATTATTAAGCTGTTTACCTGTCTGGCGCATTTCTGGCCTAGGAGCCTATAACAAAGGCGCTTACCCAGAGTTGCCCTCTCTGTCTGCTTCATGACTGGGACAGACCCAGATGCTTTACCTCAATCGCCCAGGTAGAGTTCTATTTTCTCCTTAGGAAATTGTGCTAACAAAAATGCAACACTCAGTTACTTTTTTTGATCTTAACCTGGGTTAAACTATTTAACTCAAGATTTGGAAGGTGTGTAGAGTGACATTTCCAGTACAACATTGGATTCACTTTACAAATTTTGTTGACATTAAAAATTAATTCCACCACTTTCTCCTTTACTAGCTGCATTTTATGGCAACAGTATCGCCCTGTTCTTGGAAAAGATCACTCTAAATATTGATCCTTATGCATATATCTATAATAAAAAATTACTACTCATGAACTGTCTTTTGGTAGTACAAAATACTATTATTTCTCAAGAAAATACCATGGATAATGTACACAAATTGATAGTAGATTATTAAAAATGAGCCCAAGGTTTAAGGTAGGCTAACAACAGGGGTCACCATTCTATCACAAGTTAATTAAATCAAAAGATGTCAATTTTGGGTGGTGTCATCCTTCTTGATCTAATTCTCATTATTTCCCACCCAGAGTTGTGGCCCTGCAGATTGGTCAGTTGACCTTCCTGTCCTATGGCTTCTGGTTGGGAATAACTGTGGATCTGAAGATCTATATATGCAAGAAGAATAAGGTCACCTTTTATATTCCCTTGACTGTCTCATTGTGGGTTTGTCTCAAGTGGTGATTTCCCTTGACCTGATGTCACAGCTTCTTTAAAGCACCCTTTTCTTCATACTTTCCATGTCTGTGATCTGATAATTTCTTTCTAAAACTTTGTCCTTCAGAACTAGAATTTGTTAAGAATCCTATTTCTACCATATAGAATATTAATTACTTCTATAGTTTTTGATACTTCCATGCTTTATAAATGGCTCATTATTAATATTTCCAAAATTTTCCCAAAGTGAGTATGCAACTGAGTTTATGTTGAGATCCTGATTGGTATATGTAGGTTTCTTTATGTAATATTAATTAACAGTCCAAGGGATCCATAAAAGACAGCACAAAATATAGTCTTTTCAGAGAACACAATTATTTTCATCTCTTCCATGAAAGGTTCACTTAAGTAAAATGACACATGAATTTAATCTGGATATAACATTTCTATTTTTGCCTCTGAGGATTTCAACCTGAAACCATGGATCAAATCACATCATTAGAGAACAAAATACATGAATCACATTGTTTTAATCTCTAGTGAGTTAATTTCTATAATAGACTGCAGAGTTAAATCTTTACCCAGCCTTAATGGCTATTGTAAGAAAGAACAATATGAAGTTTTAAATTGTGTTTCCTGTTATGATGGTATTGAGTCCACTTTATTCTGTACCTTGTAGCATTCTCTTGTCAGGTTGTTTGGAAGAAAAATGTCTCAGTTCTTTGTTTTGGAAAAAAATCTACATAACCTAAAAAATTTATTGTTTTAATCTTGAGGAATCAAGCATAGTTTAATTGATATTTTACCTAATTTTTTTAGTAATTAAGTGGCTTAGGACATTTTTACAGTTAGTATTTATATATTTGGATTTTAAAATTTTGTAAAATTTAAAATAGAAGTTTGAAAATTTGGAACAATGAGAGAAAAATAATCTTAAATAAAGTGTAAGATGATCCATGAAGGAATTACCATGTGAGTACGCATTTTATTATTTTAAAATTAGGATTATTTGCTAAGTACCACAAAATTTATATGTCAGATGAACAATCACATAGGTCTAAGTATGACCCATTTAAAAATTAATTTCACCACTTTCTAAATTATTTCACCACTTCTAAATTATTTCTAAGTAGCACTACAATCTATTTATTTTCTGTTTTATAAATGTTCTTATTTTTTTTTAAAGAGAGAGAGAGAGAGAGAGAGAGAGAGAGAGAGAGAGAGAGAGAGAGAGAGAATTTTAATATTTATTTTTTAGTTTTCGGCAGACACAACATCTTTGTTTGTATGTGGTGCTGAGGATCGAACCCGGGCCGCACGCATGCCAGGCGAGCGCACTACCGCTTGAGTCACATCCCCAGCCCTAAATGTTTTTATTTTGACATTTTATATAAAGTCATGACTCTCACAATATGTAGTACTCTGTGTTTAGCTTTTCCAAATGACACAAGATTTTCAAGGGTCATTTTGTCATAGCATGTATCAATATTTATTTGTTTGAATATATTCCATTGTATAGCAATATTACATTTTGTTTATTTATGTATCATTGATGCACATGTATATCTTTTCTATTTTTGGCTATTATAAATAATACTTCTATGAATATTCATATATAGGTTTTTTAAATGAGAAGACATTTTTTTTTTATGTCTTTTGGGTATATGTAACTAGGAATAGTAGTTCTGAGCTATACAGTAGCTTCATGTTTAATACTTTGAGGAACTGCTAAACTGCCAAAAATTATCTTTGAAGAGTACTTCTTATCATTTAATTTGAAAATAAAAAGAGAATATAAATAAAATTTATTACATTTGACAGAGAAATCAATAGTGAGGAATTCTTTGGCTCGTTTTTCACTCATGCTGGGAATAGGAAAGGAAATGCCCTCTTCAGTTTTTTCAAATGTGAATGTCTCCTGGAAAAAACCATAGGATACTTGCTGCATGATTTATAAAATTTGGTGCATTCAGAATTAGGTACCTTTCTCTGTAGTGAAAAATGCTGATTGGCAAGTCATGGAGATCACATTCAACAGAAGTCAAGTGGTGAAGGACAAGTACAAACTACAGGCTAGAAACATTCAGAAAGTCAGAGGTCTACATCTGGGTCTTCAATACTGAGGAACACAGAACACACAGAGAATTAGTATTTAGGCATCTGCAAGACAAAGGCCCACAATAACACACCTGTCAATCAAATGACACATTTTTTGATGTCTGTCTTCTTTTCCCCTCTTTTTTCTTCTACAGTTTATTCAACTCTTCATTTTCAAAGGCTGTCAAAGAAAAAAAAAAAAAGGAGAAGGGAAGGATTAGCGAACAGAACTCCTTTTCTTTGTTTTACTTTGTGTCATCTCTTAAACTCAGGATGCTACACAAGCCAGGGGTGTATTTTCTTCTCGTTCTGCTTTACTAAATCCACTCACTCCACCTTACTTCAGCCAACCAATCTTTCCCCCAAACCCCACATTTCTACCTTGGAATCCAGGCCAGTTGTCACACTTAGTTCAACTTAAAACATGTTACTGCTTTCTAAATAATTTTATAATTTTCTGTGGAGTATCCTCTGAGTTTCTGCTTTCCTCACTGTACAATGAAGTAAACTAGATGAAGGAAAGTGATATGGCTCATCATGAGGACCCGCTTCACAACTGTTCATCTAAAATTTAACATAGTGTCTAGGATTAAATTGATGCTTCATATAATTTCTAATCATTAATAATTACATAGTACATTGACCTTGGAATCAGAGACATATGGCCAAGTTTAAATATTCTCTCTTTATTGCTTGATCACCTTTTTTTCTTTTTTCCTTTTTTATTGGAAAGCACTTAACTATCTTTTTTGTAGAATAACTATGTTGGGCAAGAAGGACATTAATTCTTTTTCCATCAACTCTAATTAAAAGATTTATTTTCTAGTGTAAACTTTTTTAAAAGGAAGTAATAATATTTACACTTGATTGAGTTGGAAACACCACCAAGTCAATTACTAAACTTTTGATCAGCTATCAGTGATGTGCATCATTTTAATTTGTTTATTCAATCTTGCATGGAAAAGGGTATTCTGTCTCCCCAGTTGCAAACAACCAAGTGATTCCACACAAATTTTCTAATATTCATGCAGCTAATAGCTTTTCAGAGAGTTTTTAGTACTGTTTTTTTCCTTGATGAAGTAAAAATATGAAATTTAAAAAATTCCATTGCTGATTTTTATCTTCTCATTCAAATATTTCTGGTTGCTCTTCTCCTTTGACACTATTGAATATATCATAATAAAACTGTTGGTTTAAGATGCATCCATGCATGCTTTATCATTGTTTCATAGTAGATAACAATTTTTATGAGTTCATGAATTTTTTAGACATTAATATCCATTTTGTTGTGGTGAGTGGCAGAAATGAAAATGTTGACTGTATTAATATACAAAAAATGTGTAAAACCTTTTCATTGTCATTTAATTCACATGAAATAATATTCATTTTTTATAGTGTATAATTTTTGCAACTGTGTCTTCATTAAAATCTGTTATATATTTAATTTTGGATCTGAATATCAGAAAATATTTTACTTCTAAAAACATAGATTTACAACTGTCATATGATAGCTGTTTATGATAAAACTGATATTCATTTATTTGTCTTCTCAAAAGATAAATAAAGAACTATTTTAGATATGCTAAAAATAGTAGTAAAAGAACAGGAATTCTGTAAGACAAGATTAATTTTTTAATTATTTTCAAACATTCCATACTTGAAATATGTATCTTAATTGTCTTTCTTTTTCAGAAAAAGGAAATCTAGAATCTTCATATATGCTTTGTAAAGAAATGAACGAGAAACTAGTCAATGTGGTAAAAGAGAGAATTGATTCAGACATCTGAGACTGTTGGAGAGAGATCCGGATGACAGAAGGGCTTTTGATTTAAAGGTAAGTCCCCTCCAAAACTTATGTCAAATTTCACTTGCTACCCAAGCAATTCATGGGAGGGAATGCTGTTCTTATAAGGGAAAGTTCAGCCTCTTCTCACCCTTTCTTAATATTCCACCCTAGGACACATAAAGATCCAGCATTTCTCCCATCTGAAAGATGTGCCAAGGCATCATCTTAAAAGAAAAAGAATGCCCTCATTAAAGAGAAAAACTACTGGCATTTTGTAAGAAAGCAGGAATATGTAAATATGACAAAGAGGTAGAATGAATTATCATTGAAAGTGACAAAAGTGTAGGAAGCAGATACCAGAAAGAAAAAAAAATGTTTTTAAATGTTGGCTTGGTATTTCTTTATTTGAACCATAAAATGTACACGGTGGTATTTTTGTGATATAGCTGTAAAAATATTCATGTTTATTTCCCTTAGTGTTCGCGTGTATATGCAACACACACACACAAACACACACACACACACACACACACACACACACCACTTTTTTTCCTCTCCTAAATAATACTGAATTAATACAAAGAAATTTTTTCCATATGTATTTGATTTATTAAAATAGCACTATTTAACATCTTTTTAAAGTTTCCTATGGTTCTATTTTTTAGTGGGTACTTTTATAGTTATCTTTTACCCTGTTGTTCTTGGTTCATTAGTTAATTGAGGTAACAAGGAATTTTCCAGAACCCATTTTTCTTCTTTTGGATTAAACTGAAATTATCCAGGAAAAAAGTTATTTCTCTTCTAGTTCAATATACGTAAAATTTTATTAGTTCTATGCCATGAATTCTTTGAGCCAAATTTTAAACACACACACACACACACACACACATTTCTATAGACATTAATCAAATAAATAATACTCTTAATTTTTTTAGTATAATTTCCTTCTAATATAATATTTTAAAATATATTTTGTAGTTGAAAACAAATTGTGCACTGTCAGAAGCAGAAATAAGCTAGAAAACTAAATCTCTAATATAATCAAATGTCCTTAGTCTGACATTGAAAATATCCACCCACTTTACTGTGCCAAGTATTTGTACCTCTTGTAACATAAATAATGTAACTGACCCTGCATCAATTGGGTGTCAGTGTAGCAGACTTTTCTCAGAATGCTGGTTGCCAGGGTTGCTGTGACATACTCTGCTTTGGCTCTAAAATAAATTCTCTAATCCAATTTTCAAGAAGATGAATAGAAGCCAACATTCCTTGTTGTTTTTGATTCATCAATAGATTGATTGATTTAATATTTATTGGGCACTGTTTTCCACAGTGCAGAACATCAGTTGGGTCCCCAGTAAGATGTAAAAAAGCACAGGAAGACAAATTAACTCTCCAATATTACATTACCAGGCCAATAACACTCACTTCAAAATGTAAATGCAGCTTGTCGGGCAATTGTAATTAATTACAGCATAAATGATATTGTTAGGGTCAAATTTCATGAAATCAAAGGTTTTAGGAGGATATTTGGATGATTAAGACTGGGGAATAACTGCATTTTCCTAATATATTCATAACAGAAAGTACATATTTTTATGTTGATCCACATTTAAAGAAGAAATTAACTAAATTGATAATTATTGGTGATGTTAACTGCTGAATTAGAACTTGAAATACATTTTTAAATAGCTAGTACACAACTGGTACTGTGTCAAGAGAGATTCTCAGCACTTTAATGCATTATAGTATAGTAGGCATAAGCCTGTAGATAATTACTACCTATAACAGTCATTTCATTTTCTTGCATTCCAACAAAAATGTAATCCTTATACAAATTGCATTGCATTCAGTATTCGTGCTGTTATATGGGAATTTATATATAAAATAATATAAGAATTGACTAAAGTATGAAACTAAAAACAGTTGTTAAAAGGTTCTGTGAAGAGCAGACAAAAAAAATAAGTATGATTGTTTTAGAAGGTACAGAAAAATTCTATAGCACATCAGACGTTATTGTTTAAATTCTCCTAGAAAAATATATTCATTGTGATGTGACAGTCACATTAGTAATGTGCATAGTATGAAATTCAAATTTTGAACTACACATTTGTTAACAAAATAGATATACTTTTTATAATTTCCTTTTAAAAATAAATCATGGCTTATGCTTATGCAGGTGTACATTTCTAAACTCTTGTCATTAAGGAAAGTGGAACTTTCTCCACTCACACAGTGTGAGATCTTTGTAAATAGTTGCCTTTTAAAGGCAATCAAGAAACTTGTGTGGTGTCATGGTGTTAATCAGTAATCAACTTCTAAAATAGAGCACTGATTATTTGTTTTATAAAAGAAATTTACGGAAACAGACACATCATTAATAACTTTAACAGTTAAAATAATAATTAGCTGTGTAACACTTGCTGATAGAATGCTAATCACAGATATGAGTCCCCAAATTGTAATTTTTCCAAACCAAGTAGAATTACAGAGGTTTCACAAATTTTCTTTGTCTTTGATAAAGAATGAGACATTTAACTTACCTATTGCAAAGGCTTCTATTTCCAACAACATAACTGCTGTATCTGGCCTCTCACTTATTTTTTCCCCTGCAATGTGAACTGGTTGCTCTTAAAACATTGGAGTCTAGTCTGTAGTCAGGACAGCTTCTGCCATTTGTATGAGGCAGAAACTTCTGGCTGGGCCCTTTCACAAAATCATGAGCAGATAAACATTTTGGTTTAAATCACTAAATTTTAGCTCTTGGTTATTAACAATCAACATAAGACAATTATGTTCACATAGAAAAAAATATAAAACACACCAAAAATATAGGGGATTGAATTCCATATTAGAGAATAGTAAAAATTAAGCTATTAATATACTTCTGTTATTCCTTGACGACTTAATACATTCTTTTTCCTTATAGGAACTGTGCTGTCCGCCAATTGATGAAATTTGAAATCAACATTATCTTTGCCTTACTTTTATTTTCTTGGAAGATGATAAGAATAAGAATAATAAGAAATAAGGTAATAAGAAGATAATAAGAATACTTTTGTAGTATTATGACTGATTATAGGAAAGAGGGAATCTCTCCTGTTGAAATTAATATTACTCAGAGCCATACAATTTGTATATATTAAGGCTGAGATGTGAAGGAAGACTGAGAATTAAGATTTTAAAAAATATAAAATGGATCAAAGTGAACAAGAAAGAAACAGACAACCAATGATGTCTTTTAAAATTTAAGACCCATTCTTGCCTGAAGCAAGAGCTTCCCCTTTGATTTCAGAGATATACAAGCTGCAAAGTAACATTTTATTAAAATAGTTTAAACTTCTTTTATTTCTGAAACCTAAAGTCCTGATTAACTAAACTATATGAAGCACTATGTGATCTGTGAAGTGGAAAGGAATCATAACAGAGATGTTGCCTACCATGAATCTACCTACTACTTTCCTACTTTTAGTTGTGATTGTCAGATATTACAGAGACCCAAAGCTGACTAATACACATTGGAGAAGAATGTTTGACTATCTTTCTCTGAGAATTGCAGTTACACATGTCCTCACTAATATTCTTAATATAATATCCATTAAATTTTATAACCATACATGTTATTCAATAGCATAGTTATCAAATAGTCTCTGTGAAGCCTTTGTTATTTTCTCCCTAACCAGGCTGGACTGCACTGTTCCTCATCCTCTCTGTGCCCATATATATTTCTTTACCTCTGCCATGAGAGTTGTGCTCATAATGCCCACTTATTTCTTTAGGTTCACATATATGTTGCATCTTATTTATATTGCCATGTATATAGGATTAAACACACATAGTCAAAAGCAACTTAACCCTCTAATTTCCATGCTTCCTTATGGTCCCTAGTTTCAGCAATTCAGGTAAGTCTGTTTTTCAATGCAGTTATTCTCGATCTCAATTTTAGAGTTATTTGCTTCTCTTTTTCACTTACCTATATCTAATTAGTTACAAATTTTGTTGTTTTTATTTTAAGATTCTAAGTCCCTTTATTTCAAATGCAGTAAGCTTTTTTCTTTCATAATAGAGCATCTGATCCCTAATACACATATCTTATTCCTATATATTCTATAGATTATTCTGAAACATAAAAGGATATTATTTGTCTAGTTCTGACAACAAACTAGCATTTTATTTAGAAAACTACATAATTTATGCAGAAAAGGATTTATACACTCACACACACACATACACACACTTGCTTAAAAGTAGTATAATGTAAACATATATTTTCACTCATCCTTATTTGTTTTCAATTAACTTTCCCAGTAATTTCATTAATAAATGTAGATTCCTATTAAACAAAACCTCTAATTGTTTTAAAATAAAATCTTAATTATATCATAAATCAACTTTCACACTAATTAGCAGCCAACAATAATGATCAATCTTTCTCCAGATAGCTTCACTTTTCATTTATAAACTCTATATTTTTATTTCAAAATAGAAATCTAAAGTATATAAGAAAAATACTTTCTCTGGGAAAAATAACAAAATTATTCGATGAAATGTTTATTAAATATTATAAAAATGATGACTGTTCCTTGTTTTCCATTATATAATGAAGAACAAATTATAGAATAAAACATACATCTAAGTGCTTCCTGATTGCCTCCAGTTAACCTGAATAAAGAGTATTAAATCTATGTCAGTGTTAATTGAAAGATTTAATGACTTCCATTCCTTCCAATATCTGAAATCTTCAAGAGAAATGATTAATTTTAAACGTATATTAAAAATGTTTAAATTGCACCATCTTACTTTTTAGTTTGTTCTTAAAATAAATAAATGTTATGTTTGAAGCAAATTGCTTAAAGTAACAATCTCAGTAATATATAATTCAACTGATAATTTATTAAGATCAAAAGTTTTATAGTTAAAAATCATAAAACTTTTTCTTTATTTTTGAGTAGATTGATTTTAGCTTTTATTTAAAATATATATGAATACGCATGCTAATTACAAGGTTAATATATTGTGCATATTTTTATTTGTGTTTCTGCACTAAAGTTATTTGATAAATCATTTTTTTCATACCAGGGATTGAACTCAGGGGTGCTTAACCACTGAGCCACATTCCTAGTCCTTTTTTTAAATATTTTATTAGAGACAGGATCTTGCTAATTTGCTGAGGCTGGGTTTGAACTCATGATTCTCCTGCCTCAGCCTCCAGAGTTGCTGGGATTAAAGGCCTTTGCCACCACATCCGGTTGGTGAATCTTATTTTAATGAAATCAGATTTTATTTCATAGATTGAAGAGTGAATTGGTTTTGTGTAACTTGTAGGAGAACTTCTGTATATCTCCAACTTTGATCATGGTTTAATTCAGTTCAAACTAAGTAATAAGAGAGGAAAATTTTATTTGTGAACAGCTGGTCTTTAAGGCAAACATTAAGAAGAAATTGTTCCTCCTCTGCTATTTAAAAGTTACTAAGATTTGTATTGTTAAAGAAAACCTCTAATGCATAAGGTTTATGTTCTTAAATTTATTGCATGCATCTTCAAATGCTAATGCATTTTTACTTTAAATTTTTTTTTAATGTGGAGTAACACCAACATTTTTTTTATCTACTTCTGGTTCACAAACTTCAAAGTATCTAGTTCTCAGAAAAGTCTGAAGTGTTTTATGTTTTTTAATTTTCAAACTTGCTAACTTTTTACAGTAGACCTTTTTTAAAAGTTTCTATTTTATTTCTTTGTGTTTAGCTAAAACTATTATCTACTGATGTCATAGTTACTAGAACTCTTTGAACTAAATCTGTTTTTCTCTTTCCCATCTCTGTACTCTAAATTCACTTGATTAGAGTTACTGGCCTCTTAAAAAAATTCTTTTTGAAAAATTTCCACATGCGTAGGGCAGTTCCTTTGGGGTTTTGTTTAATCCAAAATATATCTGATAAAAGCAAATTCAGAGGTAATACTCAAAATATTTATCATAGCTATCACAATATTAAGTGAATATGAGCAATAATCTTTTCATCCCCTTTAATGAAGTCACACAAGTCTTGGCAGTGCATACTCTGATGCAGATTGGCACCATCTTGGTGACATTGTACATAAGTATATGTGTTAGATTAAAAAAAAGAAGCACTTCTTATTATCTTCTCTCTTCCCAATCTGCCCCATGTTTCTCAAACTACTATGTCCATGAAATTCTCCTAACTTAGTATGCCTCAATACTGCCCTATTATATTTGCAGTGTCACCCAGAAGTATTCTTAGACAAGATGGATTGTGTCTCTCAAGTTTGCATTTCTCTTGTGACATTCTGCCAGTCCATCAGTGTGCAATAGTAACTTTCCCCTTGATAAATTTGTATGGAATAATTCCTATATATTTTACAACTATTCATCTTTACTGTAACTGCCTATAATTCAAACCTTTCTATTTATACTTTTTATAAAGTATGTACATAAAATTCTGATGTATCTGTATATATCAGAATGGCATAACATTATTCACTTCAGAGAAGACACAAAACACTTCAGTGTGTCCAAAGTATCTATATAAATAATTGAATAAACCACAATAAAGAAAGAAGAATAAGTAATGAGAATGATGTTTCACAAAAGAAAAAAATACCATTTTTCTTCAAAACATACAACCATTTTTTTTTACTTGAAATGTTTTTGCACAATTTGTGCTCTTCCTTACAATGCGACTTACTAGACCCAAACTTTGTTGGGTCTCTCCTACATGACTTCAGAACTTTATGTAGAATGATTTACAGCTGCATTGCTTTAATCAGTGCTTTGGTGCAGATGTTTCCCAAATTTATATTTGTGATTTTGCACTCCAAATCTAACTGGGAACATGACCAGAGATTTTTAACTGAGTAGTTTTGTAGTATCAAATCTTGCTTTGTATTCTCATCAGGAGAATTTAGATCAGGCATATGTATCTGTGTATGCTGCCTTAACACTTTGAGTAATGTCAAGATTTCTTTCTTTGCTTCCTCCCTCCCTCCCTCCCTCCCTCCCTCCCTCCCTCCCTCCCTCCCTTCCTTCCTTCCTTCCTTCTTTCCTTCCTTCCTTCCTTCCTTCCTTCCTTCCTTCCTTCCTTCCTTCCTTCTTTCCTCCCTCCCTCTCTCCCTCCCTCTCTCTCTCTTTCTTTCTTTCTTTTTTACTGGGGTTCTATCACAGAGGTGCATACCTGGTCATTTTTACTTTATATTTTGAGACAAGGTTTCCTCAAGTTGCTGAGGCTGCCCTCACACTTATGATTCTCCTGGCTCAGCCCCATGAGTCATGTGGAGTAGAGGCGAGTGCCACCTTGCCAGGCATCCAGACAGTTTTGTTACCACATTGAATGACTTTCAACTCCTTTTGACACCCGCCATTTATCTTCCCTATAATCATTACTATTATGCCATTCTTTCTGCTATTCTATTGAAAACCTTTCACACAGCTTCCATACTGACATTCAGTTCCATGAATGTTAAAAATTTTAGAATGTCCTTCTTTTAGACCCCCTTTACATTTTTTTTGAATCCCTTATTCAAATAGATGGAAATGTGTTAAAGCAATTCTAGGGTCAGCCTGCTAAGAGAGAGATGGCCACATTCTATGGTAGAACAAGGAAAGGTGGCAAGGATCACCTGTTAAGTGAACAACTTCGTAACTTAAAGTGGCTCTTGAGAATTGGTGATGAGGCAGTGGGGACGTGGAAGCAGACAGTTTGGTTACATACTGATAAGGCTGCATTTAAGGGACCTGCATCAGGTACTTGTAAAATAACAAAAAGAGAACAGGTGGGTTTTATTAGGCAAAATAAGTTGACTGTATATGTTATGGTCTGGATATAAGGTGTTCCCCAAAAGCTCATGTGTGAGACAATGCAAGAATATTCAAAGGTGAACTGATCAGATTATGAAAGTTGTGACTTAATCAGTGGGTTAATGTAGTTGCTCCAGTTAACTGGGTGGTAACTGTAGGCAGGTAGGGCATGATTGAAGGAAGTTATGTGACAAGTGTCATGTCTTTGAGGTTTATATTTTGTTCTCAGCCAGCAGGAGACACAGAGACACATACACCTCTCTCTCTCTCTCTCTCTCTCTCTCTCTCTCTCTCTCTCTCTCTCTCCTTCCTGGTTGCCACATACTGAGCTGGTTTCCTCTCTCATGTGCTCCTGCCATGTGTTATGCCTCATATTGGACTAGAACAATTCAGTCAGTCAACCATAGGCTAAACCTCTGAAATCCAGAGCCAAAATAAACTTTTACTCCAAAGTTGTTCTTGTTGGGTATTTTGGTCACACTAACACAAAGCTGACTAAAACAACATGCTTTAAAACAGGTAAATAAAAGAGAATACATCCAAATGTATACATCCAAATGAATGAATCCAAACCTGTGTATAGTAAATTCAGCCGACTCATTCAGCCTTGTAAGATGTTGAACTGCTTCTTCCATGCTTTAATTTTGCATCACGCAACAGTATGATTAGGCGAGGGAGGGTGGGTGAGCTGCCCCCTCAATAAGTGGTCTTCAGAAATTGGCCATATGCATTAGTCGTACCTAATCAAACATTACAAATCAAAAATCCCTGGAGATGGAAAGATTTTACAATTCATTTGAGAGCAAAACCTACCCTTTATATAAACCAGTGAACAGAATTTGAAACATAAGGTTTTTTTTATGGTCATTTTTTTTACCCAAACTTGTTTGGGTGTTTTTGTATTACTGAAAAAAAAAATTGGCTATGTTTTATCAACAGTGTTGTAATTGGGACTGATGAACAGTACAGATACAATATATAGAAACTATTACTTTCTTTAATCAGAAAAAAAAAGGAATTTCAAAATTCTATGCTGGCTTGAAATATTTCATTAAACCATGTTGGTATGATCAGCCTGTATAGATGCTGCTGCTATATAAGAAGAGGATTCTTATCATTTAGGCTGCATAAAAGAGAAAGCCTCTTCTTCAACCTCACTGAACATAGGACTGATTTGTTTCTATTGAAATGGAATAATCAAGTGCAAATAAATGTTCACTAGGGAAGATTATCATTCCCAAAGCTAGGTGCTACCACAATGAAGTCTGAATAGAGGAATGCAGTTGATCAATGGAAGTTTTTAGCTGTAGAGGTATATGTTGCTATGAATGATAGCACTAGCAACTCTTATTGTATACTTATTTTCTTTATTGTGAAGAAAAGATTGTTATGTTTTAGGTTTTGCATCCAGGTAAGACAGACTTTTGCTGTTGCTGATGTTTGTTTTTCGGTAAGATTTCCCAGGGCAAAATGCATAATACATATAACGAGTCAGAAATGATCGTTACTCATTTACAGCCTCTCCAGTTAGAGTGAAATAATGTCGTTTTTAGGTCATTGTATAATGATGTTTCTGGCATACGTGTTCTGAATAAAGTAACTTTCACTGCCAAGGTTAATGTATCAACTTCAGGTAGTTGCTTTGTTGAATTTTGTTAAATATTCTTGAGCTTCTCTAACCCTGTGAGACAGACTGAAATGAAAAGAAATTTAATTAGAATGTGCTGGGAATGTAATGTGATACATTAACTTTTTATTAAGAAAACTAGTGCTGAAACACAAAGTTATTGGTGCTGAAATTATCCTCCTAGATAAACAGAATACAGGTTGTGTAGATAAGCAGAGTGAATGCAAAGGGAACTTCTCAAAAAGTACTAATTCAATAAAAGTTTGTAGCAAAAAGTGTTTTTAAAAGAAGGGAGCTTTCTCCTTCCATGTAAAATTCAGAAATAAAGCTCCTGTTTCATTTTAAAACTACTGTACAAGAGCAGTTATGCTGTGCCAGTTTTAGTACTCCTGTGATTAATTTCAAAGGCACATTGGTCCAGGGTTATTATTAGGTTAGTCTGTTAATGCAAAATCTGTCAAGAAGGCCTTGAAGTGGAAATCAAGCAGATGCATACGAAATTCTAGTTTAAAATACCTTTAACCCAAGGATTTGAATATTTTAGTTTCATTTGTTAAAGGGAGCTCAAAATTAAGCCAATTAATTCAATTAAGCTATGTTTTGGAGAAAGAAGTGTCTCATACATTTTTTTTAAAGCAAAAACACTAATATTCTCAAAATAATCTCAATTTAACGAAAATTCTATTCATTATAAGGATTTAATATGTATTAGATTATGATGCATGCTGTATTAATAGTAAATTAATAAAATGCATGTTAATAATAGCATACAAATTGGTAGAGATAAATCTCATATGAAAGAAAAACTATTTTTCATAATTTTCAACTCTGACTTTTAAATAGCTATGACACTTTTCCCATTGTTTTCCTTGCCTAATAAGCTTTGATAAATTTCCTATAAAATAGTCATTGTGGTCATCTCTTGAATACAATTTGAATTTAAATACAACTTCAATTCTCATAATCTACTATGACAATATTTTGTCTGATTTTAGATTTATAGAGTTTATTGTTAAATTCATATACTTTATTGTTTAAGTTACTGAGGGATTTTCTTTTAGCTCGATTTTATGTAAATAAAAACAATGCTATAAAATAATCACTAACTAAAAAATTAATCATCTCTTGGAAAAGTATAATTATTCCTTAGAGTAAATCTTTCAATTAAAGTGCATTTTATGTAGATCTTTAGACTTTTATTATTGTCAGTTTAATAGAAAACAATTTCTAGTTTTGACTGAAACTCCATTAAAAACACTACAATTTGTAATAAGTAAATTTATTTTCTGAAAAACACTGGTTTATCTCAATGTTTCTTTAAAAATAACAACATTTTTTAAAAACTAAATGCATGCTAAAACATATTTAGGGTAAACCTACTTGAATTTCAAGTCTGATATTCTGAATAACTCTCATCTCTGTTAACAGGCATTACCATAGGTGCTTATATTTAAGGACACTGAGTAAACCTATTAAACTGTATTTTTAATTTTTAATATAATGTACAAATATTCAAAGATACTATTATACATAAATGGAATTACTTTTCTTATTCTTGCATAATTGTTTTCAATTTTCCTTTAAAATCTCTTACTCTTGATATAGGTATACATTAGGTGACAATTACTTTTATTTTAAGAACAGACAAAAATAATGTACTAATGAGAACATTAATGTGTGTGCAATGTGTTCGTCAACCTTGAAAAACTACCATTTTTCTGGTGGCAAGAGCTCATGGTGTATTTGTAAGATAATTAGTAAATGTTGACTAGATTAGCGTGATTAATATTTTAAAAGGTATGTATTTATGAGTAGTAGCTATGTCATCTTATCATTGTTTAAACATGTTTTGAACATAGAGTACATTCTTTAGAATTTCGAAGACTGAAAAAATTTTAACTGAAAAATGATGAAGCTGATATGAACAACACAATTGCGCATATTACTGGAGTACCAGCAGTATAAAGGAAAACCATTTTGATACATTTATACAGGTTTGGTTGTGTAAACCTGTAATTCCAGCAGCTTGGAAGCATGAGGCAGAAAGACTTTGTGTTCCAAGCCAGCCTCAGCAATTTATCCAGGTCTTAAGCAACTCAGCAAGACCCTGTCTCAACACAAAATAAAACAAAAGGGCAGAAGATCTGGCTCAGCTGTTAAGCACCCTGGGTTCAACCTCCAGTACCAAAAACTAAATAATTAAAAGAAAGAAAGAAAAATGATGCAATGACTTTATCCTCTTTCAATGAGAGATTGCCATTTTTTAATATTTATTTTTTAGTTTTAGGTGGACACAATATCTCTATTTTTTTTTTTTTTATTTAGTGCCAAGAATCAAACCCAGTGCTTCAGGCATGCTAGGCGAGTGTGCTACCACTTGAGCCACATCCCCAGCCCCAAGATTCCCATTTTTAAGGTGTTGTTTTTTGGTTCCATTCAGACTGTCTGTTCTGAAGTCATGCCACCAGACATGTTGTATCAAATAACTGTCCTTTTTCCTTGGAGTCATTTTCAACAACTCATTTGACATCTTTATTATTCCATTGCTCTAAGTTCAATATATTAAAAAGATGTTTTAATCTACCATTTGTTTGCCAAAACTGATACTAAGACAAGGCATGATTCAATTTACTTTTGAATATAAATGTTGTTGCTGAAAATCCATTTTTATCCAACAGTAAAAATGTTTGTTCCTGTGTTCATTGGTCTTTGTGTCTCTCCACATTTGATATTCACATAATTCAAATTTTTTTAAAAATTAAATTTACTTTTAACTGATATGAACAACACAATTGCGCATATTACTGGAGTACCAGCAGCATAAAGGAAAACCATTTTGATACATTTATACACTGCATGTTTATACAGGTTAAACATATTTGTCTTCTCATTTATCACTTCTTGGTGGTGAAAACTTTCAAAATAATTTCTTCTAACTTTTTGAAACATAAAAGACATTATTATCTATGGCCATCCTACTATATAATTGAATACCAAAACTTCTTATTCATATCTAACTCTAACTTAATATTATTGTTCAACTTTTTACACCATTTCCTCCCTTGGACTCCCCCCAGCCTCTGTACCCTATTCTTTTCTCAACTTGTATGAAATCAATATATATATATATATATATATATATATATATATATATATATATATATATATTGTATTCCACCTATGAATGAGACAAGGCAGTACTTCTTTGTTACTGGTTGATTTCACTAAACCAGATTTCTAGTACCAAACATGTTATTGCAAATGAAAGTATTTTTCTTTTTCATGACTGTAAATAGTATTCAATGTTATATAAATGGACCTGCAATTTTTTTTATCTATTCATCAATTGATGAACACTTAAGTTGTTTTCATTTCTTGGCTTTTGTAAGTAGTAATAAACAATGGGAGCACAGATGCCATTTTAACATACTGACCTCATTTCTTATTTTGTATCGTCATAAGAGTAGGATTGCTAAAACATATTTAAAAATTATTTTAAAATTTTTGAGGCGCCTCCATTCTTTTTATAAAGTGACCACTAATTGACATTTTCACCATAAGTGAACAGGGCTCCTTTTTCTCCAGATCCTTAATAGCACTTGCTGTCTTTCGTATTCATAAGATGGCCATTCTTCTTCTTATTATTATTATTACTACTACTACCACTACTACTACTACTATTTCTTTTATTTATTAGGTTTTTTGTTTGTTTGTTTTTTAATATCAAGAATTGAACTCAGAGGCTCTTAACCACTGAGCCACATCCCTAATCCTTTATTTTAAAATTTTGAGACAGGGTCTTGCTAAGTTGCTTAGGGCCCCACTAAGTTGCTGAGGCTGGCTTTGAACTTGAGATCCTCCTGTCTCCTGAGCAGGATTACAGGCATGGGCCACATCCCCCCGCTTATTATGGTTTTAATTTTTATTTCTCTGATAATTAGTGAAATTGAACATTTTTTCATATCATTGTTGACCATTTGCATGTCTTTTTTTAAAGAATATCATTCATATTTGAGGTTACAATAAGGTAAATAAATAAGAACTTTTAAAAACTGAGAAATTTATTAACACATTAAATTGTTTATTATTTTAGGTGAATTTTTGTAGACATTTTGATAACTTTCAAAGTTAAGACTTATATAATTATGTCTAATGTACACCAGTATTTCAAAAGTGTAACTGACCTATTGAAAATATTAAAAAATCAGCAGAAACAAACAATTGAGTGAGATTATTAGGAGATCAACTAGTACTAACACTGTTTTTTTAAAACGTAAGTGTGAAAAAATACGGGGGTGGGGGAGGTGACTAGGACTTGAGTTAAAAGTTTAATAAAACACTTCAATAGAAAAAGGTACACAAAAGTAAAGCAGTATAAAGGAAAACCATATATAAACTAATGTCCTAATTGTCTTAAATTTGAAAGGGGGAAAAATCTTGATAATTTTTAATAACAATTTGATCTTCACTGGGTTTATAGCTGGACTTTCTCTGTATTTGTAGTTGAAAGAAAATGAGAAGTGAAGAATTTAAAGTGATGACCTGTTGCTAAGAACCTCAGGAAATGGCAGAACTTAAAGCAATTTCTGAATGGAGATGTAGAATTCTAAGACAAGTTCAAACAAATTATCTCAAATAAGGTTCCAGTAGTTATGTGCTCACAGCAAAAATTAAAAAACAGATAAAAAGGAAAGTTTAATGGACAAGAGCCAGAAAAAAATAAATAAAATCAGAAGACACTAAACTAATGAAGTAAGAAATAGAAAATAATTTACATTTGATATGTTTAAATAAGTAAAAGACTCAAAGATATAAAAATTAAGAAATATTATTTTCAATACCAATTTTAAAAATAAATTAAAATTTCCAGCAATTAATAATAAAATATATGAGAAAAGAACAAAAATACAAGGACTTAAATGCATTCAGAGACTTCATAGAGAGATCAATTACAAATAATTTCTATACTGATCATATATAAAAGCAAAAAAGAATGAAGGGTTGGTGTTTTGGCTTAGTGGTAGAGTGCTTGCCTAGCTTGTGTGAGGCACTGGGTTCTAGTCTCAGCACCACATATAAGCAAATAAATAAATAAAGCTCCATCAATAACTAATCAAAATATTTTTTAAAAAGCAAAATTGCATAGCAATGGTCAATACAGTGCTATCCTCATTATACCAGGAAGCCCTTTCAGTCTAGAATTGAACATCAGCAAAATAATATTTCAGGAGTAGCAGAAATGCGAGCACATTTTCAAAATTTAAAATGAAGAAAGGGAGAAGACTGCACAGTCCACATTATTGGAAATTCTAAAAGATACGCTTAAGCAAAAATGAAAATAAAGACAAATGATATGTCTAAGATGGCAAATGGCAAGTGAGTCTACATGAAGCTTGATGAAAATACTCCATAGTACTGTGTAGTTTTTGAGTGAATATGAAAGTTCAAAATGCTACACAAGGACAAAGGATTCTACTGTTCATTGGGAGGAGCAATAACTATTACTTTCAATACTGATGCCATTTATTTTTTTTTCCAGCCAACCACACTCTATATAATCTCAGGTCAGTATTGACCAAAATAATAATAACACTTATTTGTTGTCTTTTCCCAGTACAAATTACCCTGAAACCACATGTCCTTTAAGCTTTCAGATGATTAGAAAGATGAAAAAATTCTAGATACTCATTTAAATTATTCATATACTTTGCCTTTTAAATATTGGGAACCATAAACTAAATGCATGCTTCAAAATCAACAAATAATCTAGTCAATATTTCACAGAATTGGTAAGCATATAAAAGCATGTTAAAATTTCCTTCCCTCCATTTTCCTGAGTTGATTTGAAAAACTAAACAGTTACTTACATCTGCGTCGGTGTGCAAGTGTCTTTGATATCTTGTGCTGAGTTGTGTCATGTATTGAGATGAGTTGAACTCAAATGTGTTATAAACATACAATTGATATTGTTCAGCATTTAACACTCTGCTTATATTTCAGAATTTCAGGTATTTCAGGAAAGCAATGATCAATGTAATATTTTATCTCAAACTTTAATTGCTATGTGAAAATAATATACCTATAAATCCTGAACCTAATGCAAGTCTTCTATTTTCAATTTAGACTTGTAGAAATATATAATGTGGTCGCTTTTTCATGATTTTAACTTTATGTTTTTCATTAGTCACAACATGAGCAGCTGTGTTTCTCCTTTACCAAAAGATCCTAGAAATAAATGCAGGTGTTCCTGGAGCCAAATGCAAATGATATCAACTTCCTCGTTTTTTAATCCACTGAGTGTTTAATTATGGAATGCTGTCTTTAGATTTTATTTATGTTAATAGTAATGCCTTACAAAATAGACTCAGAGCAAGAGTTAAAACTTCAGAACAGTTCATGAATTATTCTTATCATCAATCTTGTCACTGTTGACGAATGCTCCATATGTTCACAACTTCTCATGCTTTACTTGATTTTTAATGTGCTTTGAATATCAATACTTGGATACAATAATGTATAAAGTTTAAAAGGAGGATAGTAGGCTACTGTGAAATTTAAAATGCTACTTTACCTTTCTGATTATTCATTTAAACATCTTTATTTCTACCTTTTATATATTTGTGTATTTTATGTAATCCACTAAAATGTAATCCATTTAAGCCCCGCCCTCTTTTTTGTTATTGTTTTTGTTCTTTACCCAGTTGTGTGATTTTAACAACAGTTAAAGGGCAACATTTCATGAGATATTGTGAGGTTGTGCACCATCAAATTATAAATGAGGCTTAAAATATGTTTTTTTATTTGTTTGGTTTTTTTTTTTTTTTTGCCTCTGACTTTCAATAGATAGTTGTGATTTGAAGGGGATGGATACCTGGGCTCCTTGATAGAAAATTACTTAAGTAATATAGTTTCTGTGTACTTGTACAATTAGGATGATAAGGGAATCTGTTATTATTTGAAAGTATATCTGTAATTTAGGTGTTACCAGTGTGACAATATGGAAAGTACCTATAAAGCGGATTAAGCCATGAGGGCATCTCCTTTGTAAATGGGATTAGGTGCCTTTATAAAAAGATATGAAGGAGGGACTTTGTTCTTTCCTATTCTACTGCCTTCAACCATGCAAGGACACCAGAAGCTTTCAACAATTCTGATGCCTTGATCCTGGAGTTTCCAGCTTCCATAAATGTGAGAGAATAAATTTCCATTCTTTATAACTAATGCCATATCAGGAATTCTGTAATAGCAACACAAATGACTTAAATAGTGCCTACCTTAACATTTGTTGTGAGAATTGCGGAGTTTGTAAACAGTAAAATATGCCAGACTTAAGTATTAGCTACTACATCTTAATTAATATTAACAATATTCTTAGTTTAGTCTTTATATTTAAAAATATAAATTTAAGCTAAATAGCTTCTTCAAATATTCCCTGAACACAGAAGAATAACTGATCCAGGATGACTCTCACTCAGTACCACCTAGCAGGGTGCTTGCTGTGTGCCAGACCAGCTCTTAAAACCAGTGTTCTCTCCCAAGTGAAGAGTAAGAAGGTCCTAAACTCTGGTAATTTGGTCTCACCTATCTTGCAGTGTGATTAACATAAATGACCCCATGTTCTTTTTCTATTCAAATTACCTTTTTCCTTTCCCTTTGCTCCACAATCACCTCCAATTCTCCCTGTTGATCTATAGCTTTGTACAAATTAAGAAGTAAATTAGTTTTTTCTAGGCTAGTGTGAATTAACGTGTTTCCTGGATAAATTCAGACTTGTACAAAGCCTTTATTTATCTCTAAGCTACTATGTGTTTAGAATGAATTTACCAGGTGGAATGCCAGGTCTTTATAACTTTTTTCCCCCATATTCTCAAAAAAACAAAAGTTTTACAAAAAGGGTGTGCACAAGCAAACTTCAAAAGCAAATGACTTGCCTAGTTTTAGGAAGGTAAACTATGGCAAATATTAATTTAAACTCTGAGTTTAGGCATTCAAAAGCCTATGATACTTTAAAAAAATAAGTAGGATGTGGATATTATAAAAGGAGTAGAAATGTACAATACCCTGCAATTTAACCACTGAAGAAAATCTCATTGATGGTCAATATGAAGTTTCCAATAGGAAAAATTAAAATACTATCACATGAGTACATGGATCCCAAAATTATCTGTGGATAAAATTAAGAGGGTTTTTGCACTTAAATGGAAGAATTACAACTTTATTTTCGTTAACTTCTACTAGAAATGTATTATTTCTTGCTATTATGAACATAAGCAACAAATTAGTATTACCTTTGTGAGCAGTAATACTCTAAAATAATTTAATACAATGTTGCAGATTTTGAATATATTACATATCAAAATTCCTACTCATCACTCTTTCAGTGTGATAGATGTTATTAAATGTTTACTACATCTTATTTTACCATGCTTAAAAACACTTATACAACTCTATTTTTTGGTTAATTCTGATAAATTAATTTTAATATAATTTGTGTTTTGCAATTTTGTCTTGCACTTCATGTATTTAAGAATTATTCTTCAAAAAGTGTTCTGTAGTCCTCACCAGATTGGAAAAAGGCTCATGTACAAATAAACCTAAGAATTTCTGTGTTAGAACATATAGTACCTGAAAACATGCAACAAACCATTGAATGATTTTTTAAGCAATCATAAACATGTGATTTACATTAATTTTATAGAGGATTAAAGGTAACAAAATTATAATCACACTATTTACAATCCAGAGCTTTCAAAAATCTTGCAGTGTGATTAACATGAATGAGCTTAAAGCAATAATACAGAGTTCATGTTATACAATGGGCTGGCAGATACTAAGTTACTAACCAAAAGGTATACAGTAGATATTTTTGATATGTATACACTATTAGATATTTAAACACTTTCTATCAAGGTTTTCCAGTCAAAGGAGGAATAGACATTGGATAATTTCTATTATAGTCATCCTGGTTTTAAAGCACCAGATGGGTATAACAGTATCTAAAATGAATAGTTATTGTCTTAAGTATACATAAATGGAAAGTGCATGAAGGTAATGGAATGGAAATAGAAAAGAGAGGTCAGTGCTTTTTCACTAAAAGAAAACTTGGATAGTGACAAGAAATTTAGTTTCTGTCCTATTCAATCTTGAAAAACTATCTACAAAACTGCTTATCATAAACCAGGAGCATTTTAGAATTAGATAATAGAGAAGTTCACTGAACTGTAATGTGCATTAAGAAATAGAGAATTTCATTGCTACCTTTGGGGAAAATGTCCTTTGGTTCCACTGAGATACACTGTCATTGACCTGCATTAAGCATAAAATGTAATATTGATTTTTAAATGCATTTAAACAGTATTCTACACATAATACTTAGATGAGAAATCTTCTTTTATACTTATGATAAGATCTTAGTATTTCTACATGATGACTCCTACTGATTTTGGATAAATTCTTCAAGTGAAAAATTTGATAATTTTGCTAACTTTATGAACTTGATTAAAGATTTATATTTTTAATCGTTAGTGATGCACTCTCTTTAACTATTGCTAAATGTCCCTAATATGACTTTAATGAAGGCACCCAAAAAATAAAAACATAAGTAAATCTCATTGTAGGAGTCATGCTAAGTATGAAATGGCAGATAAACTCTGATAGAACAACTAAAAAATATTATAGGAAATAAAAGGTCTTCTTTTACAATGTCTTTAGTTTTGCATTTGATTGTCCCAACTTTTTTTTTACACTAACCAAGTAACAGGATGAAAATCTAGTAAAGTGTTTCAAAAAGACATATAATTTTACCAATTAGTTTCTCAGATCTAATATGGAAAATGAATAGTAAGTTAATCATTAAATTGTTTCACAATCTGTCACACTCAGGAGTACAATGCATTTGAACGCAAAGCATCTGGTTTTGAGGATGGGAAGTTATGTATAATAAAGTACCTGTTCTACCATCCAGCGCCAAGTAGATAAATTACAATGGCCATTAGTTATTTTACTGTATTATTTGCATTTTTGTAATGTAGTGATGTGAACAAAAAATGAGAGACCCCCCGCTCATAAAAAAGCAACAGAGATTCTCCTGGAAGAACAGAATAACTTATTATTGAACTTGTAATTTTATTTGTTGATTTTTATACAGCCAGAAGAATTATTTGGCCAAAAGGAAATGGTTGCAAATATGAATGGGTAGATAAATTCTACAGTGATGGAAGCTGGAAAAAGAAGAGGTATTAGTTCTGCTTCAGTGAATTCCAAAACAAGGTACACCATGAGAATAACTACATTAGAGAAATAAACAAAAGTTGTAGGAGAAAAGAGCACACAGCAATCATTTCTGATTGTTAACAGTGAGGGAGTGATAATTCTAAAACAATATTCCCATTTGAAACTTTATAGAGAATGAAGGACTGGTTGGAGAATGCATAAAACTTAGCTAAATGATTATTTGAATGAACAGACATTCAAAATAAGTGTTTTAAGACTTCAGGGCCATTTAATATAGGATGTATAGAAGAAAGAAAAGAAGGTCAGGAGAAAAGGAAAAAGATTGTCATTATTATGTGAGGAAGGGTCAATTGGAGAGATACTAAAAAAGCTTAAAAGCATTCATAATCACCTGTGAAAAGAAAATCAAGGAAGGAGTCATTGCAGTTCAGTGATTCCCTGTCCATCAGTGGAAAAGGTTGCTGACCAACATCTGTAAAATATATAATAGAAAAAAACTATTAAGAAAAAAATTCTTGAAAATGTAATTTAAATCCTTGTTACTAAATTGCACTTGAAAACACACTGAGAGCAAATAAGTATACAGAAAAAAACAAAAAATCATCAGTGTGCACAATACATATTGAAAGTGTACTTACTAGAGATAATTTTTAACTAAATTAAGATTTATTATTAAATTAATTACATAGCAAATCATATAAAATTTTATATTGTAAAATTTCAGGTAAGTAAATATCATCTGCTTATATTTGTATTAAGTACTTATTTACAGTATTTAAAATAACAAATGCATACCAATTCTTAAACATTTATTATGACAATTAAATATTTCTCTTTTTAATTTAAATAATTAAAACTGGGCTTATAATGCTTATAATGCTACCTTTAGTACATTACTCCCTAAAAATTTGAAATTATTTTTATGCTTTCTTTTCCAACATTTTTGTTGTTGTAAAATACATAAAATATAGAATTTCCCATCTTAACCATGTTTAAGTGCACTATTCAGTGATGTTTAAGGGATTTATGTTATTGCACAATCATCACCACCGTCTGTCTCTGGAACTCTTTTCTCCACAAAAACATCAAAATCTGCCAGGTGCCGTGGTGCATGCCTGTAATCCCAGTGGCCTGAGAGGATGAGGCAGGAGGATCATGAGTTCAAACCAGCTTCAGCAAAAATAAGGCACTAAACAATTCACTGAGATCTGTCTCTAAATAAAATACAAAATAGGGCTGGGGATGCTGCTGAGTTCAGTCCCCAGGACTCCACCCCCCAAAAAAAACCCTCAAAATATGTACCAAAATCACTCTCATTTCTACCATGCCATTGGCAAGTACCATTCTAATGCCCTGTTTCTGATTTTGACTACTTAAGTTATAGCATATATGTAGAATCACACAATATTTGTTTTTCTGTGATTGTCTTATTTCACTGAGCATAATGTCCTCAGAGTTCAACCATGCATCAAAAGGTCCTTTCTAAGGTTGAATACTTGCCCCTTTTATGTTTGCATCACATTTTGTTTACCTATCTATGGATACTTGGGTAGCTTCTATATTTAAGAATAGTGTGTGTGTTCATAGCACTATTGTGCTGCTATGAACTTGAGTACACAAATATCTTTTTGAGACCCTGCTTTTCATTCTCTTGGGCATATACTCAGAAGTGGAACTGCTGAACTACATGGCAATGCTATTTTTAATCCATTCAGGAGACACCATCCTGTCTTCAACAGTGGCTGTGTCATTTTAGGTTCCCACGAATAGTACACAAACATTCCACTTTTTTCATATTCCCACCAATATTTGTAATTCCCTGATTGTTTTGATAGTGACCATCCTAAAAGGATATGATATAGCATCTGGTTTGGGTTCTAATTAACACCTTCTTAATAATTAGTGTCCTTGAGCATCTATTTATGTGCTTATTGGCCATTTATGTGTCTATTTAAATTAAATACCTATTTAAGTCATTTGCTCATTTTTGAAAGGCGTGCTATGCTTTTTCATTGTTGAGTTTTTGGTATACACTGAAGGATGACCAAATCACATATACAATATTCCCTTACTGTATATGTGATTTGCAAATATTTCTCCCATTTAGTAGGTTACCATTTCATTCTATAGATAAATGGTTTTTGATGCATGTAAATTTTAATTAATAAAGACACACTTGTCTTTTTTTCTGGTTACTACATACTCTTTGGTATCATATCCAAAAAAAATAGTGCCAAATCCAAGATCAATTATCTTTTCCTTGTTTTATTTAAAAATTATAGTTAGCCATTTATTGGAAAGACTGACTTTTCCTCATTGAATATCTTGTACTGTTCTGAAAACCCATTTGGATATATGTGTGAAAGAGTTTATTTCTGGATGCTGCATTTTATTCCATAGGTCTATATTTCTGCCTTTATGACAGTACCACACTGGTTTAATTACTGTAATTTTATAGTGAGTTTGAAATCAAACAGTATGAGTTCTTTAATTTTGCTCTTGCTTAAGATTACTTTGGCTGAATGCCTCTTGAGATTACATATGAATTTTATGTGGATATTTTTATACCATAAGAAAAGATCATAGGGCTATTGATAGGGATAGCATTGAATCTGTAGGTTACTTTGGATCATTAAAATTTTAATACTGTTGTATTTCAATCCATTGACATGAGATGTCTTTCTATTTATTTATGACATTTTAAACTTCTTTCAGAAGCATTTTATGTTTTTCAGAGTATGAATGTTTTGTTTCTCCTTGGTTAAGTTAATTTCTTAGTATTTTTATTATGTTTGATGCTGGTGAAATGGAGTTATTCTCTTAATTTTCTGCTCAGGTTATTCACCCTTAGTGTATAGAAACAAAACAACTTTTTTTTCATTGACATTTTATCTTATTACTTCCCTGAAAATTTTGTGAATTTTAAGAGTTTTCTTTTTCATGTGGAATATTTAGTGTATGTACTCCACTTATAGGATCATATCACCTGTGATCAGAAAAAAATGGAAATTTTTCTTTCTTATTTGGATGCCTTTTATTTCCTTCTTTCTCTTTTATAATTTGAAAATTAGAAAGTAGTTTACTTACCATAGTGTCAAAAACTAGATATAGGCATTGAACATATTTGAAGAAAACCATAGCAAATAAGAACAAACAAGATCTAAACTCCTGGATAATCATATACTACTATTGTATAGGAATACTTGGTTTCATTAAATGTAAGTTCCTGTTATATGCAAATGTATTCTGTTATACTTCAAACCCAAAGGGATTTCATTTTAGTTGAGTGTTGACAAGTTATAGAAACATATATTTAAGGGGTACAGAGCAATGTTCTGCTATCTGTATAGACTGTAGAATGACCAAATCAAGCTAATTGACATATTCATCCAAGTGAAATTTTGTCCCCTTAAAGCACCATGATACCCTTCTTCCTGACCCTACTGTCAGCATCAGTAAACCACCATTCTGCTGTCTACTTCTATCAGTGGGATTTTTTCATACTCCTCTTATGAGAATATGGGTCTTACTGTGCCAGCAAAATGTCTAACAGATTCCTCCATTATCCCTAACGATAGAACTTCTATCTTTTCTGAAGATGAATAGTATTCCACTATGTATACATGCTACATTTTCTTTATCCATAGGGACTTATGTGAATGGGCACTTATGTGAATGCTATAATTTGGGTATTGTTAATAATGCTGAAATGAGAATCAGAGTACAGCTATCACTCCAATAAAGTGATTTCAAATCCTTTGGATATATTCTCAGAGACAGGATTGTAGATTATGTGGGGATTCTATTTTGAATTTGGAGGGTCCCTCTCTATAGTTTTCATAATAACCATATTTATTTACCTTCCCACTAGCAATGTGAAGGTGTTCCCTTTTCTCTACATTTTTGTGAACACTTACTATCTTTTGTTTTCTGAAAGATGTGAAATGATATCACATTGTGGTTTTAATCTGTGAGTCCTCAGTGATTAGTGATGTTGATATTTTTTTCCCGTATCTGTTGGTTGTTTGTATGTCTTCTTTTGAGAAATATCTTCTTAGGGTCCTTGTCTATTTTTAGTGGTGCTCTTTTCTTCCTATTGATGCATCCCTTACAAATATTTTTTCCCAGTCCACAAATCCCCTCTTCAATATGCTAATTGGATTCTTTGCTGTGCAGAAGATTTCAGTTTTAAGTAATTCTTGCTATATACATTTTTTTAAACCTCAAATTTCAGGGACAAATCCAAAAATATCATTACCCAGACCATTGTCATGTGGGTTCCCTCTATGTTTTCTTCTAGGATTTTTACAATATCTAGACTTATGTTTAAGTCTGTGTACATGGCATGATATAAAAATCCAGTTTTGTTCTTATAAATGTGAATACCCATTTTTTCCAATACC
The DNA here is from genome assembly GCF_048772815.1 of Callospermophilus lateralis. NCBI lineage: Eukaryota > Metazoa > Chordata > Mammalia > Rodentia > Sciuridae > Callospermophilus > Callospermophilus lateralis. Next base: position 90,952,378 of record NC_135316.1, on the reverse strand, counting down.
ACTTGTAAAAGAGACTCCACTTTTCTCATTTTGTATTTTTGGCAACTTTGTCAAAAATCAATTAACTGTACATGGATGGAATCATTTGGAAGCCCTTTATTCTGTTTTGTTGATTGATGTGTTTCTCTTTATGTCAGTTTCATGCTGTTTTAATTACTTAAGCTTTGCAATATCATATGAAATAAAATAGTGTGTGTGTGTGTTTAACTTTGTTTAAGATTGTCTTAACTGTTTGGGGTATATTTTGTGTTTCCACATGCATTTTGTGATTTGACTTTTTTTCCCCTTTTTGTGAATAATGACATTGAAATTTTGATATGGATTTCATTGAATCCATGAATCAATTTAAGTAGTTTGGGTATTTTGACAATATTAATTCTTCCAATCCATCAACATGGAAATTTTTTCATTTATTTGTGCCTTTTGTTTTCTTGTGACACACTATCTATTTCATAGTTTAAACATTCTTGGCAGAATTTTCCTGTAATCATTCTATGTTAGTACACATTATCAATTTTCACATCATCATACAAAAGAGAGATTGACCTTTAATTATATATTATTTGCACAATTTAGTCTTTCCATCATTATTAATTGTGATATACTACTAAGTGTAATGTTTATTCAACTGGTGAAACACTTTCTCAAGAAAGGAGGCCCTCAGTTGATTTTACATTCTATCAGAAGCTCTTCTACGTGAATACTATTGTTTTTCTGTCATTGTAGCTATTCTATCAGGTTCTATTTCAAAATGAAACTTAAACTCCAAGTTACATAGGTTGATGCAATTTCACTCTTCAGTTCCACAGTAATATTTGCCACCAATTAAGTTGAAAGGAGAAATTGCAGTTGAGAGAAAAATCATTCAATTTGTGATGCAGTTAAACAACTAAAAACCAGTGTCTATGTGGAGATGTGTCCAGTAAAAAGCAGGTATACACAGAAATTCCCAAGAGATGGGTAATTATAGCTGGGTACTTCAGAGCAGAATTGAAAGAGTAAAAGCACAAAAACACACAATGATAAGTGTACAAGTTAATATAAAATTAAATGCTATGAAATAAATTTTGTATAACTTACTTACTAGGATAAAAGCTAACTTCTCTTTAGGGGAGCACTACACTAAGAAACACATGGAGGAGCAATAGTCAGGGAAGAAACATCAAAGGTGGATCTAGGAATTAAGAGATATGCAGGGTTGCAAGTATCAAATATTACCAAAAGAATTCTGAAAACTGATTGCAGACCATGTGGTCTTAAAATAAGGAGGTCCCTGAGGTTCTGAAGTTCTCTAAGACCACTCTTAAGTTCAATCATTTGCTTAGAAGATGTATGTGTATCAGAAAGTTTTTTACTTGTGTTTAGAGCTTATTAATTTTAAAGGATAGAGACCAACACCAATAAAGAGGGAAGGCTCCTGGAGCACAGTCTAAAGGAAATCCAGGGCACACATACAATGTGCACTCCCATCAGAGTCACACAGGTGTGCACATCACTCTTGATGCACTGATGTGTGAGGAAATGTGCCAGGCACTGCTAATTGGAAAGATCACCTGGGCCTTTGTATTCTAGTTATATTTACTATTATTATTATTATTATTATTATTATTATTATTATTACTTTATTTGTTTACTTATTTAGGTACCAGGGATTGGACACAGAGGCGCTTAACCATTGAGCCAAATCCCCAGCACTTTTCATTTTTTTTATTTTGAGACTGAGTTTCACTAAGTTGCTTAGAGCCTCACTATGTTGCTAAGGCTGGCTTTGAACTTGTGATCCTCCTACCTCAGTCTTTTGGGCTGCAGGGATTACAGGTGTATGCCTCCATGCCCATCTGGTTTTGTTTTTAATTGTGGGTAAGTCATATAAGAATGCAGCTCCCTCATGACTGACCTGTTACAAAGACTCCAGTTCTGCCTCCCATCTTTAAGCAAAACCAGGTATTACCATAAATCACATTGTTAGAACCAATTCCCTTGGTCCACAATCTCAGAGGTCATCTCTAAATCTTGAAACTAGACCTTTCTTTAGAATATGCAGGTGTTGAACCACCCAGGTCTGCTGAGTTGTCTCTTTCCTGCCTGTCTGATGCCTATTATAAAATATATATATATAGAGAGAAACGGTTTGCATGGGAACACGAGGATGGATTTTAGATAACTTAAAATAAGAGAAACTGTACTGGGGGAAAAAATGTTAAAAGTAAATGTAAGAATAATAATAATACTTTTAAAAGTGGGAATCTTTATCTGTTTCCTTTCTATTTCTTCTTCTTCTTCTTCTTCTTCTTCTTCTTCTTCTTCTTCTTTTACTTTTCCATCCTTTCTTTGTAAATTCTTTGTTTCAAATAAAAGGTGGATCTAAGAAAAACATACTGTACGTGGGAGATTATTCACATACAAGGAAATTAATCAATTTGTTGTGGACAAAAAATCCAATTTTTCAACTATAAACTGGAAAAAGTGGACAAACACACACACACACACACACACACACACACACACACACACACACAACTACGTATTTCCATGGACCTGTTCCCTGAGAGATCCTGGGAGAAATGTCACATCACAATAAGCAAATTTATCACCAAAGCCCTGATTTGTAAATTCCATTTGCTCCTAAAATGAACCATAGTCTTTAGAGGAAATGCTAGATTTCAGGACAGAGCATGGAAAATATGAACATCAAGCATCATTTTGTGCTGGAAAGTAAGGAAATTGTCATTTCCATAGGTCTTTGGGTCCAGTATTAGGAGATACCACTGGCCAAATCTTGCATGAATGAAGCATCAAATAATATTGTTAATGTAATATCATCCTGGGATAGCAAAATAATCCTTAAGTTCATACCTAAATAAATAAAATGAATGAACAGAAAATTTCACAAATAAAAGAAAATTTTAAAACATTCAAAATATTTCTAGAAAACATTGATTAATTACCAAGGATAAATGAGTAAATTTACAAAGGAGAGGTCTCACAGGCACCAAGTTAACTAAGTGATCAACTTTAATGTCATAAGAATTGGGAGTAAGGAAGGAAGGAAGGAAAGGGAGGGAAGAAAAGGAGAAAGGGAAAAGAAAAGAAGAAGGAAGACATGTGCCTCTTGATGACTTAGAATGAGAAAAACCTGGCATTGCTGAAGACATTTCGACCAAAGATGCATAAATGGAACTTTATCCTAAGAAAATAATAGCCAAACTCATATTGATGGGAATTCACCAAAATATCTATCCCATAATTTTTAGAAGTGTCAAGGAGATGAAAGTCAATAAAAAACAATGGACTTGCTCCAGATTAAGGGAGATTAAGGAGATATAAAAATTAAATATAATAGGGAATGGACTGAATTATTTTGCAATAAATAATACTATTGGGATAATCTGTGAACTACAAAGGAAGTATGACCACTCGATATAATAAATGGATTGATGATAGTTTCCTGATTTTGTGGTTGCATTATGGTTATATAAGAGTCTTCTTTTAGTAGGAAATACAACTAATATATTAAGAATGATACTATATACAATATAATCTCCACGACTTCCTAATGATTCATAAAAAGAAAGTCCATTGTACTTGTAAATTTCCTGTAGGTTAAAATTTGTCTCAAAAAATCATACACACACACATACCTAAAATGATTGAAAACTAAACTTTCTCATGAGGTAATGAAAAGTGAAATGCCACTCACTTGAATGAAAAGGAAGTCCATAGGTAGGTGTTAGTAAGGTATTGAATATGTAAGCCTGACCACATCATCCAAGAAAGCAGAAAAGAGACAGATACAAAAAAAAATTGGCTATATAATTGAAATAGTAAGGTGCCCATGGGTATGATAATGGTATCTGTAACTCTGTTTTGTAGTGAGAGAGAATAATGAAAATAGCCAATGAGGGTAAAGAAGTGTCTTGCCATATAGACATGGTGATCTGTTCTCTCCAGGAGCAGGAGTGATGGGAGTGTGGAAAATACCTGGATTTCTAAATTCGTGTTTACTTAAATGAGTTCACAGTACACAGGAGATGGAGGAAAATCTGCACAATAGAGTCAACTTGAGATGAATATGAATGACAGAAAACCAGCACTAAAGGTCCCAGTTCTCACTTACTTATACAGAAAGAAAGAAAATATCATCTTGGATGATATTTTTCTGGATACTCTCAGCTACTTTGAGAGAAGACTGGAGACTATGCTGTCTCATGTACTCACAGGACTTTCAATTATAATTGCCTTTTTTTTTTTAAATCTTAGGATAACTTCATGAGTCAGGTGCCCAGAACGTTTAGTGAAAGAGATTCTGTAGTATTTCAAGCTTAGTAAGTGAGAGAACTAAAATGCCAACTGGGGTCATTGACTCTAAAGTCCTGTAATCAATACTCCTCATGCTTGGCATGCGTAATATTAATACACTGATTTAAGAATTGAAGGAATGGATATTGGTAAGGAAAGGTATTTGAATTCAGATCTGCACTGAATTATCAACATAATGAAAGACATTTCAAGAAAGAGATCAAGTGAAATAAGGTCAATCAAAGGTCTATAGTCTTAATAAAGGATAAGAGCAGTGGTGGTGAAAAGAAAGAATAAGTGGACTTGGGTGATTAAACTTTGGATATATTTGTGGATTTTGCTCTGTGAGTAATGTTCGGAACTTCTTATTTCAAAATTTCTATCTGTTAAACCAAGAGATCACCATACACTTTATATTTCAATTGTTTTCAAGTTATTCACTTTAGTAAGAGAGGAAGGACTTCTCTGCCAATCTAGCTGGAATGAAGCAACAGCCACATTTGTCAGAGATCCTTTACAGGCACAGTAGCTATAACTTGCCTTTCATCTCTGTGACTTGAGTGTTTTAAACTCTTCAATGGTTTTACTGCCTGGGATTGATGGACTGCAACGGGGTTAGCTTATCACTGGAAGCCACACTTGGTTACTAGGACTAACTCAAAGAAAATGTAAATGACTTCAGGCCTTTGATATTTCTATGCAGATATGTATTATGTATAGAAAAATGGTAAAATGCTCAACATCACACTGAACTGTAAGTTTAATTTGCCTGCATTTGATAATTCATGAATGTCTATAGTACAACTTGAACGATCATGGAAATAATGAGAAATAACCATTTGGCTTGAAGAAGAATAAAACAGATTTAAACAGGTTTTGGAACCATAATTTCTATATACAACAACATTTTATTATTTCAAATGTCATTTTAATTTAGTTTTACAAATATGTCCCATCATGACACAGGGATTCCTATACATTAAAGATAAAATACACATTTGCTGCCACCATTTTAGACCATAGTATAGCATGGAATTCCAAGAAAATCCTCTATAAGTGTAAATCTTCAGTCACAGCTCAGTTCAGAGTTGTGCTTCTTTGTGGGTACCAGAGATGTGATCAGTCACATAGTGCTGCTGATGTGCAAGTTGAACCACAAATCCAAGATTATTTTTAGAACCTGGGAACACAGGGAAGAATCTACAGAATTTGGTTTGAAGTAAGCTCAACTTATCCACTTACAAATCAAAAATTGAACGTTTTTCTTACACACAATCATTATTGGATACATAGAAGATGTACCAAAGCGTTTAAAGGATTTTGAACAAATAATTCTTAAAGAAGAAAATGAAAAATTTAAATATTAAAAGCAGAACTAGAGATCAATAATTACTGATACAATTGTTTATTAAGCATTTTAACTTTATTTCTTACATACATCTAATACTTAATAGTGACCAAATTCTTATTTTGGATAAAATGTTAAAGGGAGAAGGTTATCAGTTGTGATCTCGTCAATTACTGAATGAACAAAGTGAAATCAAAGCATGTGCCATCTAGTGGCCAAGCAACATATTGCCCTTAAATTACGTGATTTGGACAAGGGGAAGGGAAAAATAAGTATTTATCATTCCTTCTTCCTTTTCAAAATGAGGTAAAGAAATTCATTCACTGTCAAAGAAAAGTTGCACCAGGAGTTAAATAGCCACAGAATATTTTATTCAAAATGATTTCAAATAAAGATCAAGACTACTGAAGAAGGCAAGATTGAACTCAAATCTATTGAAACAAAAACAAGTAAGATTTTAAGCTCTGGGGTGAGACAAAGGGAAAGAGATGGAGGACCTTAGTGGGAGGTCGGTCAATGTGATTAGTTGTCTTTGTTTGATAATTGGCATTTATAAAAGAGAGGATACTACTCTTTCATAGAGACAGGAAGTCAGGTTCCCAGCTCTTCCTTGACCTAGGTGGCCACAGGTTCATAATGAGAATCACAGTCTTGAGTTTTTTTCTGTTCAGAGACTGGGAGAAGATTTACATCTAAAAGTGACACAGAGAGAATTTAACAGTTGGGTATTTTCTAAAGTAAGTATTCTAAGTAAAATAAGATGAGACAACTATATTCCTAATGAGACCAGTCTAAGGAAAAATACTACAAAATATCTAAAAGGAAAATTTTGGGGAAACCAACTAAGATGTGCTTTCAGGAATAAATGAAATACAGTTAAATTTTGTTGTTGTTGTTGTTTTAATTATTTTTTCAATAAGTCTATTTTCTCAATGGTCAACTATTCATGATTTGTGGCAATCATGCAATATAATATCTTGCCCTTATTCTATCCTCTCAATAGCCTGTTTGGTTGAAAGAGTCAATAGACCAAATCAAGGTTTGAAAATGCTGAATCTTAGAATTCAATTTACTTGTTAGATTGTAAATTTACTAATTCCAGGTTTTGTGTATTTGAAGCTTTTGATATCATATTGTGAAGTATGAAATTGAAAAATATACTTAATCATTGAATTATCATGAAGATAAATAATGAAAATAACTTTAAATGCAACTATTTTTCTGGTGACAAATTAGTAATCAAAGCAAAAATTAAAGTAATTTAAAGTGATTAACTTATTTCTTTCATTTGATTATTATCCTCAGTCTTTGAGGGAGATTAATTCTTTAAATTCAAACTAGTGTAAAAAAAACTATCATACAGCTGTTTATTCAAGATGTGGTATAGTTATCTCAACAGTGTTGAATTTTCAAGGTACTTTATTGACACTATAAATATGATATTGTATACAAAATGAACTAACAAAAGGATGAATGGATTTTCTTTCATTTCTCTGAGAAGGAAAAGATTTAATTTCTTGTGGAATTGAGGGAGAAATTTCTATGTATAGAATGTCATTCCTGATTTTATCAATTATCAAAATTCTGTATTACATTTATTTTTTGCAGATATTTCCAGTTGCTGAGGCTGGACTTGAATTTGCAACCATCTTGCCTTTAGTCTCCCAAGTCTCTGAGACACTGCTGTGCATCACTATACCAAAGAGAAATTAAAAATATTTTTGTGACTCGTTATGACTACACTTCTTTCCCCTAAACAGACAACAATATATTTATATATATATATAAATATATATATAAAAAATAAAATATATATAAAAAAATATATATATATAAAAATATATAATTTTTGTGTCTTCCAGATTTAACTGGTTTGGAAATTCACAACTAAACTAAGTGTATCCCTGCTTGAAGCATAAAAATTGTTCAAGGTTTATAGTCATTACAAAAATATAACTTTAGGATCCCTTGCCCATAGTTCTTTAAATTATATATTTTTGTAATATGTGAAAAAAATGGTGTTTTCTAGAAATGATTAAGAAAACTTATTTCCATTTTGATACTTTTTAATTGAAGATTGCTATTTAGAAAATTTAGGACTTTGAATCAAGTTTTAGTGAAAATAGTGAGTTAATAAGTGGACTAAGGTAACTATCTGAGTTATAAGAATATCTGTAAAAATATGTGTGCATGTAATGCCTCCTTATCTCTCTAATTCCATATTGTCAGTTTGAAATAAAGCACTCTGATTGTGAAGAACTCCATGATAATATAGACTATTCATTTTTAAATTCCTCCTGGAGGGTTGAGTGTAATGACTTGCGCCCAGTAAATACTGAGTAAATATTTGTTGATTCTCTTCTTCATAACACTTATTCTCATTTTATCTCTTGTTTAACCCAATATTAATAAATGCAATTTGCAAAAAAAAAAAATTAGACCTAGTTCTCATCAGCACGACCACAGTAAAATTCCCATTATTTTATCAGTGTAATTTAGTTTTTTTCCCCAAATCCCAGTAGTGCTAACTTTAAGCTCTTTTTATCTTCTTTTTTATCATTATCCAGTTCTGAGTAACCTTCCTAAAATCTACTGGGACCACAGTTGAGAAACTATTGTTCTGAAAAGTAGGTCAATGTTCTTTTGTCCATTGATTTTCTTATCTTTTTAAGTAGAAAGTTTAATTAATATAATCAAATTATAAGAACACATACAAAAGTCTGTTTGTCATAGAAATAATAATAAAATTGCATAGGCATTTTTCTAAAGAAAATAATTCTATATAAGATAATTCTTTCTTGTACTATCTCAAAGGTTTAGTTACTTGCAAAGCAAAATGAACCTAATTATAGTTATCTCACAGTTCATTGCCTCTTATTCCAGCTTTAGAGTAAAACTGGTTCAGAAAGTTTCAGATGCCAAAGCATTATTCATTAGCAATTCGTTTTTTTCCTGGTAAATTTACATAAGCAAGAAGAGAAAAAAATCAAGTCATTGTACTTTGTTATAACAATAATCTTGTCAATAATGCAGGTTACTGGTGACCATAAATGATAAGATATGCCAACACCAAAATATGATTATTTATCAAATAATAATAAATATAATTCATATTGTATACATAATGCTATAGCATGAATGTTTAGTCTCTTCAAATCCCTATGCAGCAATCTTAACTCCAAAGGCATAGTCTTTAGAAGGTGGTTGGTCTTCATGATGGGATCTGTCGCCTTCCACTCACAAACCAGAGAAGGGTACTTCATCAGAGGCCGAAATTGGTAGCACTTTGGTCATGTGTACTGTAATAAATAACTTCTGTTGTTTATAAGCCACCTAGTTTATGGTGTTTTGATATAAAAGACAACACAATTTTAAAGTTCAGTATTTGTTGATGCAAGTCTCACTCCCTTATATAAAATACAAAGTAACTCAGAAATCTTCCAGCAATACCTGTGTTGGTTTTGTTGTTGTTATTTTCAATTTAATCCACATGGGCAAATTTTTTCATTCAATGTAGGAATTAGTGGAGACTTGGCCAGTAATCTAAAAATTGTGTTTGTTAGCAAAGAAAAGAAGCAATTGGCAGACATTTATAATCCAGTTATTGCTTGACTGAAAAGCTCTAACTGCCAACTAACTACAAGTGGAAGAAAAAGTTTAGAAATATACTCATGATGCATTTGTTGATTTGGTGGGAAAGCACAATTGAGTCTCACTGCACTGGCTGTTTCTTCATTATCTTTCATTATATACAATCTTTGTAGTCTGGAGTATTTAGAAATGATATCTTGGTACAAAGCTACAATTTAAATCATGTAGCCATTTGTTGTTTCCTTTAAAAAAAAAAATTTCCTAGGGAAATAAAAAGGAAACAGAAGTTCCTGGGGCATCACATTACTTATCAGTGAAAGGAAGCAAGTGTTAGACTTTAACTGAAAATCCAGAGATACTTTACAACTAAGAAAGGTGATCAAGCTGGGCACAGTGGCATACACCTGTAATCCCAGTGGCATGGGAGGCTGAGACAGGAGGATTGTGAGTTCAAAGACAGCCTCAGCAAAAGGGAGGTGCTAAGCTACTCAGTGAGACCTGCCTCTAAATAAAATACAAAATAGGGCTGGGGATATAGCTCAGTGGTTTAGTGCCCCAATTTCAATCCTGGTTACCAGGATTGAAAGGTGATCAAAGAAGAGGGGAGTGAAACATCTACTAATACAAAACTCTTAGCAGGGAAACACTGCACAAGGCACAAGAGGCAACAGTTACACACTCCTAGCAAATCTAAGAATTATGAAGCTACATGTTAATTTAGAATTTTACAATGCACAGAATATAGAAAGTCCAAATATCCTTCTGTCTAATTCAATGTTATTTCTTCTTATTTATGAAGTACAATAGCAAAACCTCCTGCTATTGATATGTGTTAAGTGTAAGAAGATGCTTTGAAAATTTGGGTTTTTTTTTAATTTTTATGGAGGTTGAAACCTTAGAACCTATTCAATGTGAGCACAAAGAAACTTCTATTTTATTTATGCATATAAATTACACACAGTGGTAGGATTCATTGTGGCATATTTATACATAAAACATAATTTAATCAATCTCCCATTCTACCTTTGATTCCCATCTCTGCCCTAATTATCTCCCTTCTGCTTGTACCTCCCCCGCCCCCTATATTTTCCCTCCAGTTTCCAAATATAAGAGAAAATTTACAAACCTTGATTTTCTGAGTCTGACTTCTGACTTATTTCAAGCAAATTTATGGTCTCCAGTTTGATCCATTTTCCTGAAAAATAACATAATTCCATTCTTCTTTATGGTAGAGTAAAATTGCAGTGTGTAAATATACCACATTTTTTTTATCCATTCATCTGGTGGTGGACACCCAGATTCATCCCAAAGCTTGACTATGGTAAATTGTGCTATAATAAAACATCAAGGAGGGTTATATTTGGATCATATTGCTATTTTTAGTTGTTTAAGGAACCACCATATTGATTCCCACAGTGGCTATACTAATTTACATTCCTGACAGTGAGATCCTTTCCCTGCATGCATCCTTGTTAACAATTATTGTTGTTTGTATTCTTGATCATTGATCTTCTAACTGGATTGAGGTAGAATCCCAGTGTAGCCTAGATTTGCAGTTCCCTAAGGAGGAAAGATTTTAACTTCCTTAAGGCCTAAAGACGTTGATCTTCTTTTTTTCATTTATTTGTTGGTCACTGTGATTTTCCCATTGAGAAGTATGTTAAGTCTACTTGCCCATTTTTTTTATTATTATTCTTTAACGTTTGAGTTCTTTATATAACCCAGATATTAATCCTCTGTTGGAAGACCAGCTGACAAAAATTTTCTCTCATTCTACAGGTCTTTTTTTCACTCAAAGCAACATTTTTTTTCCTAAAAAGATGCAATGTTCCCGGCATGTTAAAAATAAATAAATAAGAAAAAATAAAAGAAAATAAATAAAAATCTTTATGCTGTCTTAATGTCTCATTATTATGAGGCCTAGTTAACTTGCTGTTGTAAACACAGATAAGTCCTCCCTGTGGCTTAAATTCATAACTAAATATACATTTTTGAAGTCAGAACTTCTATGTTCTTTAAGACCTTTAATGTAGTTCCATTGTTGTGTTCTGAAAATAGTTATCAACCACTATTTTTAATGGGTTTCTGTACCATTTGATTTAGAATAAGGTTGCTTTTTAAAAATGCAAATATTACCCATAATAGTTGAATCTGAATTTTTAGGTGTGGGGTTTGAGAAGTTGATTTCTAAAAGTCCCCTAGTAAATATTTTGCACACTAAAACTTGAAAACTACTTTTTGCAAATATGTATGAGACATATATTTTCTTTACCTGTCTAATACCAGATACCTATAAACTATTAGTCAAATATTTGACTGATAACAAAGTTACATGACTCTAGTCACGTGGACTCAATTTCCACATTCAGAACTTTTCTGCAACTTTAGGCAAGTTACTTTAGCCATTAGGCATCAGTGCATGTTTTAAAGATTCCATACAGAATCTGTACTTAGTGCTACTACAAGTCCAGTCAGACAATGATATGATTAAGTAACAGTTATTGAATACTTAATATGCCAGGCTGTCTCCTCAGTTTTAGATGTGTTGACTCATGGCACGCCAGGCATGGTGGTGACACAAACCTTCAATCCCAGCTGCTTGGGAGGTTGAAGAAGGAGGGCCTCAAACCCAGGAGTTCAAGACCAGACTGAGCAACATATTAAGACCCCCACACACCTAAAAAATCAACATCAACAACAAACAAAACAAACTCATAGCCAGCTAATAATGTAGATAATTTTGTATCTGCATTTTATAGATGAGCATATTATGGCAAATATGACTTAATGCTTTTCTAGTTTTGTAAGTGCAAGAGACTAAAATTAAAGTTGCAGTGCAAGAAACTTATTTGAGAAAGAGAAATAATACTGGTAGAGGAGTAAGCAGAGATACAGAGAAACCACTTCAGCCCAGAAATGGTTCACAATTAGCCAGCTAACATTGGGGACACCCATTGTGAAGCTATGATCCTGGGAAAAACCTGTGAGACAGGGTCAATGTCCTACTTAGGAGTTATCACAGCTTAGGGGAAAGAGAAGCAGGCATAATTGTAGAACAATTACAAGTCACCAATTGAACAAAGCCCCTGTGAATTTTAACTCCTGGGCCAATCTTAGATGTACAGTCTTTCCATAGAGGAGGAGTGAGGAGAAGAGTCTTAAGCTATACTCATGGTCAGTCTTTGCAGCTGGATATAAATAAGAGCATTTAGAAAGTTCCCAAGGATTGGGTTGGTCATGAAGAGCCCCAGCTACAGCGGCCCAACTAAAATTGTCTTTCTCTGACTTCATGGCATAAAATCACAACAATTAGAGTTTATTGCTTTTCTCTATTTTGGCAAATCCCAGCACAAATGTGATTTTACCAAGAAATTATATTTCATGTTTCCGAACAATTTTACTATTGTCTGCCATGTTTGTCTTTAATAAGGTAAAGTTTTTTGTGTACTATCTTATTTTTTGTTAGTGATGAGTGAATCAAAATGCATAGCAAATTAACTTTGAAATCAAAGAAAATACATTATTGTAAAAAATATAACTTCCCATGGGTTGGGGTTGTGGCTATGTAGTAGAGCACTTGCCTAGTACTTACCTAGCACATGAGAGGCCCTTGGTTCAATCCTCAGTACCACATAAAAATAAATAAATAAAATAAAGATGTTGTGACCAACTACAACTAAAATATATAGAAGTTTCCAGATACTGGCATGTGGGCAGACATAATTGAGATAAGTTAAATAATTTTATACAGAGTTAGCAAATTTTATGTTCTATACTTTAATATTTCATATATTAAATATGTATATCAAATGCCTGCTGAACCATGATCTATTCTAGGGTTGGGTATAAAATGAAAAACTCATACATATCCTATTACACAGTGAGATATCAAAGTAATACATAAATAAAAATATTTTTGTAGGTGATTAAGTTGTATGACAAATAAAAATGGACTAAAGAAATGGAAAAGCACTTTGTACAATAGGCTACTTTAGCTTTGCTGGTTAAGAAAAATGGCAGTTAAATGCAGAGAAGAATAATGGTAACTAAGCAGCCCTGCAAAAGCTCTAGGGAAATCTAGAGCTTAGGAGAATGATCAAGATAGAAATATAGAGTGATGGAAACTTAAGTGCTAGTTATAAAAGAAAAAAAATAATAAGAGCTTCAATTTACTGAGGACTGTGTGGGAGGCCATCCTCACATGTGATTTGAGTTACCTCCCTGGCTGGGTGAGAGGCACTTAGACACAGCTGTGTCAGAGCTTTCCCCACCCTTCTCCAGGTCCAAGGGCTTGTCTGTGCAGAGGCGTGTCTAGCCACTGCCCCAAGACCCAATCGTCACCCCTGACCTAGGGATGCTGCCCCCTTTAACCTTCATTGGATGGGATTTAATCTAGAATTTTTTGTTCCCCAATAAAAGCCCACTCCCTGGCGTGTTCTCTCTCTCTCTCTCTCTCTCTCTCTCTCTCTCTCTCTCTCTCTCTCTCCTCTCTCTCGCTAGCCTCTTCAGTAAACCTCGCAACCACATTAGGTGGCTGGAGGCTGGAACTAGGAGAAGCCATTCTGGAGTTGGTTTAAAAGGTAATTAGAGTCTTGTCACTTTAATTTAAAATTCCCTAGCGTTTTTGCTCACAGTTCGAACCTTCTTTCATGAAGCCAGCGCGGGTTGCAGGCTAGAGGACTGCATATCAAAAACTGATGTATCTCATGTTTTAATTTCTTAAAAATTTTATGCAATTAGCAAATCATGTTATCTATGCTTTAAAAATTTGGAAATGGAATTAAAAAATGAAATTGGACTAAGGTAACACACAAATAATGGTTGTAAAGTCTAAACCTAGATCTTTGTAACTTGAAATTCCCTTATTTTTTTTAAATAGTGCTTAACCCTGGATGAGCAGAGGATTCATTTGGGGCTATCTCAGCTGAATACCAGAAGATCTGCAACTAATTAGTCAGGGTTTTAGGTGGGAAAAATTACTGGGTGAGCATTATCTCCCAGAAATTCTAATTTGCAACTGGGCAGTGGCCAGTTTTCCTTCATTTTCTTTCAAATCACACAAAATACTATGGGAACTGATGCTCTTGTGGAATGTCATGTAAGTTATTTCAGTTAATTCTCAAGTTCATTCTTAAAATTTTATTAAACTCACTTTGTAAGGACAAGGGCATTCAGGCTCAGAAAATTTAAGCTTAGAAACTTATAGGAGCCTGGTTTTGACAGTCACATTGATAAGACTACTGTAATTCATCTCTATTACTAAACACTCATGAAAATTTCTCAAGTTTATATAAACAAATATTTATAAAGGATTTCTTGGATCTCACAATTCCCAGATATGATATTCCTTAGCCAAATCAGTATGACCACCACATTCTACCTATTGTGAGAGAATTAAATAATGTATAATATATTATTATGCCATAATTTACAAATGAGTTTTAATTTCTCAGGAGAAAAGTTTGCCTTCATTGTATTACCAGGTGGATTTCTAAGTCATGCTTTACACATGTTTGTGTATAGAACAACATTGAATCCTTCCTTGATGCAGTAATTCCCTCTGTTTCTTCTTCTAGGGTCTTGGAAGGTGATTTCTCTGGAAAATGTTAGACTAATCATTTTGAATGACAATCCCTCTGAGAGACACTGGATAAATTGTGAGCAAGTGGGTAGAGGGAGAACTTCATTTTAAAACCATAGAGGCCGGGCAGGGCATGGTGGCACTCACTTGTAATTCCAGCAGCTGGGGAGGCTGAGGCAGGAGGATTGTGAGATCAAAGCCAGCCTCAGCAAAAGTGAGGCATTAAGCAACTCAGTGAGAGCCTGTCTCTAAATAAAATACAAAATAGGCCTGGGAATGTGGCTCAATGGTCAAGGGCTCCTGAGTTCAATCCCCAGTAACAAAAACAAAACAAAACAACAAAGAATATAGAGTACTAATAAGGAGAACATGCAAATCAGTATTTCACAGATAAAGGAAACCAAGAGAAATTACACAGCACTTGGATTATTTGCTTTTCTGTAGATGAGGTCACCTGTCAAACATAGGATCTGCAAACTTTTTCTATAAAGATTTAAACAACAGAGATTTTAGGCCTCATAGTTCATAAATTCTCTGACATAACCTTTCAACTCAGATAACACTGTAGCAAGAAAGGAGCCATAGACATTAGGAAAATTAATGGTCATGGCTGTGTCCCAATAATATAACTTTATCTATAGGAACAAGTGGTACCCAAACTTGCCACTTACTCTAGGTAGAAGAAAATTTTATTTGCCTATTCCTGATCTAGGTGAATAGAAGAAGATTCTACTATCCAATAAAAATTGAAGGAAGGAAGTCAACTAGTAAACAACATAAAATAACAGTATAGTTTTGTTGTTGTTGTTGTTATTGTTTAATGTTTACAACTGAGCTATCCCACTAGCCTTTTGCATTTATTTTGATATAAGGCCTTGCTAAGTTGCTGAGGGTCTAAGTTGCTAATATTGGCCCACAATTGAAATCCTCCTGCCTTGGACTCCCAGGTCACTGGGACCAGAGACATGTGACACTATGGAGAAATATAGTTTGAAACCTTTACAAGTTCAGTCCAAGAGAAAGCAGGAATAAAAAATAGTCTGACCCTCACAGGATATGAATACCAGCTTAAATGTATTTAAGTTCTAAATAATATTGCTAAAATTGTGAAGAATGTTGTGAAAGTCTAGCACATAATTTTTTTCATGAAACAAATATAAGTATTCTCTGCAGAAGAGAGATAAATATTAAAGGACATATACATTTTTCATAAGTGATATCTGAAAATCAATGAAGATTAACAGAAACATTTAAAAAAGTGTACATGATCAAAAACAGAATAGTTAATGTATGCAATGGAATTGGTTGAAGCAAATTAACTATACTTAATACGTTCAAGAAAAAAAAGCCAATTTTAGAATTTTAGTAGATATCTGGAAAGTTTGAATACTACAAGGAAATCTTATAATTGAAAAACCACAAAATTCCATGACTCTGTTAAAACAGTAACTAAGATCTAATTATGTACAGGGGGCAAAAATGAATATAGATTTTAAGAAATTGAATAGTATCAAAGTGTTTAATAATATGGAAAATGATTTAGAGACATAGAAGCAAATGTGAAAATACCTGTAATATGTGTAATTAGAGTTCCAAAAGAGAAATTGGGGAGGGGGTAGATAATGGAGTACAATATACAAAAATCTATTTGATTATACAAGGGCTAACAATTTAACAAAATTGAAGAAAGACATGAATTTAGAGATTTTGGAAGCTCAGCCATCTTTGAGCAACAAATACAAAAAGAAGAAGTACAACTAAGAACATCACAGTCCAACTGTCAAAAACAAAATACAAAAGGGCATCTTAAAAGTAGCTGAGATGGGGGTAAGGTGGGGTTGGTTACTTTCTAAGGGCAACATACAAGACAGGCAGCTGACATCTCAAAAGACACACTGAATGTCAGTAGACAAAAGAATAGTATTTTCAAAGTGCTGAGAGAAATAACCACCAGTTAAAAGTCCTGTATATAACAAAATAACCTTTAAAAAGTAAGGAAAAAAATCTTTTCAGGGAACCGAAAGTCAGAAACCATTTTTTTTTCTTTCAATCCCAGAACTTCACCCAGCTCCCTTGCTTTCCACCTCTGCAAAAATGAAAAATAAAAGAAAATGATAAGGAATCCCATATATGGATTTTCACTAATGCATGATAAAATTAAGTGTTTGTTTATCACATTGGACTGTATCATTTATTTTCACATAGTCATGTAACATTTATCATGGTTGACTCCAGGTTGAACTGAAAATAGTTCTCACCTATTTTAAAATTTAGGAAAATTAAAATGGTCCATTGCTTTTCCTGATGTGAAATGAAACTGAAATTAAATAAAAAAGGATAATTAAAAATGTCCCAAATGTTCAGTCATTAAGAAATGCACTTCTAAATAAACCTCAGATAATTAGAAGTAGAAAAAAAATAATTTAAATGCTTAATATCAAAATTACTACACATTTAAAGTGGCTGTCAGGAGCAAAACTGTGCTTAGAAAGTATAACCAACACAAATATAAGAAAATAGTAAACACTAAATATCATTAAAAAAGAAGAGAGTATTGAGCAAAACATGGAATAATGCATCTTTTTTAAATTGGAAAGTGATAAAATAGAATAAACAAAGTCAAAATTATGTTACATGAAAATGTTTATACACATGATGAGCCCATAAAAAAACAAAGAAGGTGTTCTAATACAGCTTCAATTCCAAATGAATTCACCTCAGAAATTATAAACATAATGATGAGTGTATGACATTAAAAGTTTAGATGTTTGATACATATAATTGTGATATAAATGTGTGTGTATATGTGCAATTTTAAATAAAGAAGAAATGAAACATTGAAGTTTATAACTATTAAAGAAATGTCATATTTAAATAGTTTTGTAATAAAACTCCAGGCCTAGACTCAATCTCACTGGTGAATTCTACCAAACACTAAAGGAAGAAATAAAATGCATTTTGGCAAAAATTTAGTGATAAAGATGAAAGATTTCACAACATAATTTAAAATACCAGAGTACTTTTATAACCAAAATATGATCAGAGCCTAATGTAAAATAAAGAATAGAAGTTCAGTGTTTCTCAGAACATAACGAAACATGAACCAAATTTTAGCAAACAAATTCACAAAGAATCTTCATTTATTCCACAATTGCAAACTTATTTTAACATTTGAAAGTCCATGAACAAAACAAAGAAAACAAAATAAAAAGGCAAAGGAAGCAAAAATAGCAATGCATCTCACTTTTTCTTCAATTATAAGCACTTAGGAGCTGTTTATAGTTCACATTTTACCAATGGAGTAGTCATTACTCGTAAAATTTTTAGGCTGTTCTTTGGTCAAATTTTATAGAAACACTCATTTTTCTGATGAGTAGTAAAGCTTCTAAGAAAAGTGCAGAGGCATTTTCATCTAAAACCACTCAGTTCTAAAAGAGTTGGTTGAACAAAACTTCCAAAAAGTTTTTTCTATAGTTTTGATCATTATTTGCTTCTACTCTAAGTGAGTCTCTATAATGGTATAGTTTTCTTGATTTGTTGTCATTTTGAAGGTCTGAAATAAGGCAAGTGTTTGTTTTAAGGACATTATTGCTTCAATTTATAAGAATTGGTTCCTAACAACTCTACTTATAGCATAAAAATATTTTAATCACAGAAGTTCAGGTTTGGAGTTTTAAAATATATGGTAACTTCGGTTGCCATAGGTAAAGGGTTGTGAATAGTGTTTACCCCTATTTGTTTTAAATTTCTTCCTATTTTAAGAATACTTCCGGCAGCTTCACCTGATCACTTCTTTTCCAAAATAGATGTTTTTTCCTGGTTTCATTTTATTATTGTGCTGTATTCAAAAAAAAAAAACTGGGTTGCTATCCATCATATTTTATTTTTATATTAAAATTTTTCTTGTTGCAATATTGAAATTACAAAGGACAAGGTCATTATAGTTATTATGGTTTGATATAAAATGTCCCTCAAAATCTCATGTACTTAAAGGTCTGGTACAGCAAAGTCCAGAGGTGAGGTTTCAGGAAATGATAGAATCATGAGTTATCTAACCTCATTAGCGGATTAATACATTTGATGGATTAATGATTTGAATAGATTATTGGAAGGGGGACCCAGTTGGGAGAAGTAGATCACTGAAGGCATGACTTGGAAGGATTTATCTTAACCCCTGCTGCTTCCTGCCCCCCCACCCCTTCCTGGCTCCTTATGAGATGAAAATTTTCTCTTCATCACACCCTTCTACTGTGACATTCTGCTTCACCTGCAGGCCCAGAGAAATGGAGTCAGTAGATCGTACACTGAAACATTTGAAACCATGAGCCAAAATAAGTCTCATTTTTTAAGTTATTTCTCATAGGTATTTGTCACAACAGCAAAATTCTGATTAATACCATACTTAAAGAATGTTCAAAAACAACTGTCCAGGTCCCTAGTACAACCTTCCTTGCAATTCTTAACAAAGAAGCAAATCAATCAATCAATTGATGGGTTTTGAATTTTCTACAACAAAAATAAAATCTATTCAACATATCCCCATACCTTGATTGGTAGCAATTGATCAAAACAGAAGTAGAGACAAATTGTAGTATCCATTTTTTTTATTTTTTGTTTTGCAATTACATATCCTCTGTAATTATTTTTCCACATTTTGTTTTGCCCATCTCCACTGTAATGTTCTTTTCCATTCCTTCCATTCAGCAGGTAGTGCAAGCAGAAAGAAATGAAGCTTGGAGTTAGTAATTTGAGACTTTACTGCATCTCCCATTAGCCACAATTCACTGAACAAATTGGACACTTTGGTAGGCTCCTTAAGTAAATAAATAAAAAGTTTTTTTGGCTTGCTTGTAGTATCATTACATTTCCAGCATTTATGAAACACTAGGCTAACTAATTTTTTAAGACTCTGTTTTAATTTGTGAAAATGGTTCTAGGATTTCCAAATGCCCAGTCCAATATGGATGATGTTCTTACAGGTAATTTAACAGGGAATATAATTGAAATTTATGAATTTTGAGAGAAGGTGACTACATCAATATTTTCGTGGGGTGCAGAAAAATGTAGAGATCACAGGAATGAACAGTGCATTGTTCATATCTAGCTTCACACAAATTTTAGTACTGTGCAATTTTCTTTCTGTGTTACTTCCTTCTAACTCTTTCAGCAGCCAGTCCCAATGAGAGTTATGTTACTCAGGCCTCCAATCTGGAATTGCCCCCTGCACCTCCACAGACTCTAGAGTACTGTAATTTGCTGACCCATCAAACCAATTCCTTTTCGGAGGGATGTAGTAGATGCTTTCAGTGCTCTAAATACATGTCCTCAGATACCTTTTAATGTTTTTGAGTACTTATTCCTGGAATGTCTGTATCTTCTGTTTCCAACAGCTGCAGCTGGCATACATTTTAGAGGACTAATTGTGGCCTATTAGACTCTGTTTGCCTGGACAGAAGTGACCATGAGTGTATGCCCACCCTACTCATGGGCACCATTTTCAGAATAGGCAAAAGATTTCCCTTTTTTTTTTTTTTTAATTATGGATTGAACCCAGGGGTGATTAGCCACTGAGCCTCATCCCCAGTCCCCTTTTAAAAAAAAATTGTTTAAAGAGAGGCTCTTGCCAAGTTGCTGAGGCTGGCTTTGAACTTTTGATCCTCCTGTCTTAGCCTTCAGAACCTCAGGGATTACAGGTGTGTGGCACCTCCCCTGGCTAGAAATTTACTTTTATGTATTAAGAATCTCTGTTATCTTGATTCCTGGCTAGACAAATTTTGTATTCCAGGGTGTATTAGTGAGCATTTTGTTACTATGCCCAAAATATCTGACATGAACAACTTAGAGGAGGAAAAATTTATTTTGACTCATAGTTTTAGAGGTTCAGTCCCTGGTCAGCAGGCTCTGAGGCAGAAAACTCCTGGCAGAGTGTGTGGTAGAAGAAAGGCTCTTCACTCTTGGCAGCCAGGAAGCAGAGAGGGAGAGTCTGAAAGGAGTCAGGGACAGATAAAATTCCCAATGGCACATACCCAGAGGCCTGTTGCTCCAGCACGCCTCCGCTACATGTTATTTTTACCACCTTCCCATAAATCCATTCAAGTTATGAACCCATCAGATAGATTAACCCGCTGATGAGGTCAGAGCCCACATGATCCAGTATTTTAATCTCTGAACATGGCTTCCTTGCTAGACACATTAGCTTTCTGCGGGACATTCCACATCTAAACCATAACACAGGGCTTCACTACTGGTCATCCTGAAGCTGGACATGCCTGACAATGCACCCGTGATTAACTTCTTCCTCTTCCTCTTTGAACTATGTCACTTCTCCATGCCTTCCCTGGGAACTTTGCTATAATAATAATAATAAAAAAAAAAAAAACTTGCCTGTGAATCCTAGTCTCATGATCCACTGCTGGGGAAATGAACTTGAATTATGCAATAAAGTTGGGCACTAGTTGTCACTACAGACATTTTCATAGACTAAGTAGGATTCCTACAGGTAAGTAGCCAGTGGACAGTGGGTCTTGTCTTCTCTTGTTAACATACAGATATTTTTAAGCATACAAACTATTACACACATATATATTACATTTTTATATGATCAAATCTGGAATATACTTTTGCATCTTGAAAGTCTTTTCAGAATCAAAACTTTAATCCAAAATTAGAGGGGATATCAGAGGTGACATTTGGAGGTAGGGGTCTACGTAGGGAGAATGGGGGAGAAAGGTGGACAAAAATAAACTAAATAGACTAGTATTAGTTAAGGGGATAAGGTTTACAAGGGGGGAAAAACAAATGTTAGGGGAGATTAAGAGCACAGAGTGTTGTAATAAATAATAATATAAAGCTAACCTTTCTTGAGAGGTAAGATTTGAACAGATTTGAAGAAGAGAATGGTGTTAAGTAATAAGTATGAAAAAGTATCTTATAAAGAGAAACAATACAAAACAATGTGACCTAAAATAACAACTACCTAATGTTGCTGAGCAGAGTCCATGTTGAGGAAAGAAGATCGGAAGAAGGAAGTTACCCCAGATCATGTAGATCTTTTACTTTTTCTCTTTTCTTTCTTTTTTCTTTTCTTTCCTTTTTTTTTTTTTCAGTGTTGAATATTTGGGTATTAAACTCAGGACCTTGCACATGCTCAGCAAGTGCTTTACACTAAGCTACACCCCAGATCTTTTTATTTTTCCTTTTGAGACCAGGTCTCACTAAATTTTGTAGACTGTCCTCAAACTTGCCCTTCTCCAAGTAGCTGGGATTGCAAGCATGCAACACTGCTCCTAGTTCATATAAATTCTGTTAATCCACCTCTAAAATAATTTTCAGATTTTATATATTGCCGCAGTCTGGCTGGGCAAAGTAACCAGGAGGTGACAAGCAACTTGAAGGTTGAAACGGGAACTAGTTTATTGCTAGTGAACTCAGCAGGAACTGAGTGAGAACTCAAAATAGCGGGCACCCAAGGTAGCAGGAGCCGCTTTTCTGCAGGACAGCAGAGGTACATATATCCAACTAATTACACACATCTTAACTTAATTAACATCATCTAGATACATCAGTCAGTCATTAAGGAATCCTCATCATCTTAATGGCTTGCTGGTGTTACTTCACAAACCACTCCTCCTGGCAAAGTGCCAGGCGCCATCTTGACTTGATTTGCATCCCCAAAGATATATATATATATATATATATATATATATATATACGCACATACATACACACACACATACACACACACAGGAAATTTTTTAGTACAAGCATTATCCTTAACCAAGACGTTTTGTTGTTTTTGAACACCCTGCTCATAGCAGATTTATTTGCAACAGTCAAGAGATGAAAGCAACCCAAATGTCCTTCAATTGATGGATTTGAAAAAAAAAAAAACATGATATGTAGAGATACAAATATATATAAAGAAATATTATTCAGCCACAAAAGGAAGGGAAATTCTGACACGCTATAACATGGGAGAATACTGAAGACATTAAGCTAAGTAAAATAAACTGGTAACAAAAAGACAAACACTATATAATTCCATTTATATGAGGTCTCTAGAGTAGCCAAATTCATAGAAACAGAAAGTACAATGCTTGTTGCTGGAGGCGGGGAGAGGGGCAAATGGGAAGTAATTTGAGGGGTATAAAATTTTGATTCTATGAGAGGAAAAGTTATGGATATTGGTTGCACAAAATAGTGACTATATTTAACTATACTGAGCTGTACATTTTAAATGATAAAGATGGTCAACTTTATGTTATACATAAAGTATCATACTTCATTATTTAAAAAAATATTTTATTCTTTCTAGATATACATGACAGTTGAGTGTATTTTGACATATTATACATACATGGAGTATGACTTATTCTAATTAGGATCCCATTCTGTGGTTGTGCATGATGTGGAGTTCCACTGGTCATGTTTTCTTATATGAACATAGGAAAATTATGTTCAGTTCATTATCCTGTCTTTCCTATTTTAATCCCCTTTCCTTTCCTTCATTTCCCTTTGTCTAATCCAATGAATAGAAATTCTTCCTTCCCCTTCCCTTATTATGTGTTAGCATCCACCTATCAGAGAGAGCATTCACCCTTTGGTTTTTTGGGATTGGCTTATTTCACTTAGCATGATAGTCTTCAGTTCCATCCATTAACTGGCAAATGCCATAATTTCAATCTTCTTTAAGGCTGAAGACTGTTTCATTATGTATACATATGTGTGTATTACATATTCTCTATTAATTCATCTGCTGAAGGGCACCTAGGTGGTTACATAGCTTAGTTATGGTTAATTGAGCTTGCTATAAAGAATGAAGTGGCTGTGTCCCTGTGGTATGCTGATTTTAATTCCTTTGGGTGTAAACTGAGGAGTGGGATAACTGAGTCAAATGGTGGTTCCATTCCAAATTTTCTAAGAAATCTCCATATTTCTTTTCATAGTGATTGCACCAATTTGCAGTCCCACTAGCAATGTATGAGTGTATGAGTGTACCTTTTTCTATTTCTTTCTTTTTTTAAAAAATATTTATTTATTTATTCTAATTAAGTATATATGACTACAGAATGCATTTTTACAGATGGTGGAATGATATGGACATCATTACCCTAAATACATGTATGACTGCACATATGGTACAATGATACATCTTGTACAACTAGCGAAATGAAAAGTTGTGCTCCTTCTATTTCTATGAAGAATGTCACTGGAATTTTAATAGGAATTACATTAAGCCTGTGTAGGGCTTTGGGAAATATGGCTATTATTCTAAGCCAAAATTTTTTAAAAAATTTCAAGACAGAAGCAGTTTGATACCTACATGAAGAAACAGAAACAGCTGCTTTCAAACTTTTACCTTTGTCATCTGTGATCAAACTCTACTATGTGATCTCAACATAACAAATGAGTAACACCATTTAGGAACCAAGCTGAGTAAATGTTGCTTTTAAGAATTCACCAAACTGTAGGTATATCATTTGACTAGCAACTGAGATCTACATCACACAAATCCTGAAAGGAAAAGTTAAGAGTTTATTTCAACTAAGATTTTTTTTTCCTTTTAAATCATTCATTATGACTTTTGCTGTTTGAGATTCTACTCTTACCTTTTGTTGGGAAGACGAACTCATAGAGAATGCTCTTCTTCATATACACCAAAATAAATAAACTCTCAATGCATTAAATTAATTGTCTCTAAACTATTTTTAGAGCCTCATTTCTTTACATTGGGTCAATTTTTCTTTTATGGGAGGAATTCTGCTTCACACAGGGATTGCTTTAGATTTTTTTTCCCTTCTTTTACAGAGTTGAAAAGACCTTGGAGTATCATTGGAAATCATCAGTGAACTTAAGCATAAGAGTAAAATTATGCGATCTATGCTTCAAAATCTTATGGTCGCTCTTGCGTATCAGTAAATATTAAGGGGACAGGGAGCTCTGTTACCTTACTGAAGTGAACACAGTGCAGTGGATGTTGTTGGGAGTGCTCTGATCCCACTAGTCTACTGATGGATGGTGCTGTGTCGGGAAGGAATCTCTGAAGGGCAATTTCTGCACCAATTCACTCAGTGAAATTGGCTGAGGACAACATTACAACTACATTCCAGTTGGCCTCTTCTCTTGCTCCTTTCTACTTTTCAATTATTCACTTCTCCATTGCTGGTGCTCCCAGGAAGGCTTGCATTCTCCCCTGCAGAGAATCTCCACCTCTGAGTGTGTCTCCTAGAGAATGCAACCAGAAAGGATTTATAAATAAGGTTCAAATATGGAAAAAGACATGACTCAAAATTCACATTTCAGCAAAAGAACACTTTGATTGCCATCTTCCCAGGTGAAGTAAGATGTGTGTAGAAATGGTTTCATTAATATTCCAAAAGTAGAATTTTGGACATACTGTGTTTGAGGTATTTGTTAAGTGCTCAAGTGAACATGTGAAATAGGCAGGGAGTTATATAAATCTGGTTTCAAAAGAGATTAGGAGAAATAGAGATTAGAGATTAGAGAGATAAACCAACTTGGCAACCATCTGAATATTCAAGGTTTGAAAAATGACAGTTTTGTGTATGCAAGAATATAGTCCTATGTTCTCATATAAAAAAGGGGAATCTTTTGTATTGCTTTAAGAATTTATTGAAATACTTTTATCAAATAGTTTGGCACAAAATTTTGTGTATTGTTCAACACCGTGTTCACTTTTTGTTCAATGTGCAACTCTACAAAGGATGTTCACACTTATTAATATTATTTTCATTAGATATGGTTATGTGTATCTGAATACATGACAGATTACATATAAATAAAATTAGTATATAGAGTACATTGATAAGACCATGTAATGTTTAATAACACTGTGTTTCTCTCCTGGACCTCTTGATTTCTGAGAGAAGTTTGTTAAATCCCCTCCTGGAATCTTCTATTTCTATGGTTCTCTCAATTATACCTTTACACATTTTGCAAAGGTATTATTTAAAGCAAATGTTTTATTATGAATGTTTCTACTCCATCATTTATTTTACAAGTACATAATATTTTATTTTGTTTCTTATGCTGTTTCCATAACATATATATATTTTTAAAAAAATTTATTTTTTTAGTTGTACACCATACCTTTATTTTGTTTATTTATTTTAATGTGTTGCTGAGGATCAAACCCAGGGCCTCTCACTTGCTAGGTGAGTGCTCTACCGCTGAGCCACAACCCAAGCCCCCATAACATATATTATCAAAGCTAGAACCATGCTGAGTTTGAATTAACATCTGCCTAAGTTTTTCTCCAATTTTTATGTCGCTTAATTTCTGTGTTCCTTGATTAAATATATCTCCTGACAATAAAATATGATTGACTCCTGTTTTTTAAAATTGATGATCTTGGATAGTACAAAGAATTTTTTAGGGATTTGATAATTACTAAAAATTAAGATCAATTTTAGGCTTTTTTAAATATTTTCTTTTCATTCACAGGACTTTTTGTCCTTTTCTGACTTCCAGTGTTAAGATTTTTGTTAATTATGATATAACCCACTTTTATTCTTTAAAAATTTCCTGTGTTTGTTCCTTAATTTAAAAAATCTCACAGGTATATCTTTCTGTAACAAAACCTGCACCACATTATACTTGCAGCGCCCTCCTGCACCATCATGTTTAAGTTGTCTAGCACTTTAGTTCTGACATTCACCTTCTCCTCAACATCCTCCTTCTCCTGAGATGTTGCATAAAATTTCTATGTGAAGCATCAAAATGGAAGAAAGGAATGAGGTGAAGTTAAATATTACCCTTTACCCCATCATCTTGCTAAAACCTTCACTTCCCTCATCTTTGTCACCAGTTCAAGACAACTTTGAGTATACCCAAGAGTGATGCCATGACTTTTGCTTCTAGGTTTCTGGATTATTTTGAAATGTATGTATTCTTCTTCTACCTCTTCTCTGGGATTGGTTTTAGAGGAAGCTATCATGATGCTGTCTGCCATCAAAAGAGAAATCAGAAATATTTTATTTTTAACTTGATTCCTTAACCTCTATCCATTTTCTTTATTCCATGTTTTTCTTTTTAATTAACATAAAATAATTTTACATATTATTGTATATATTTATAGAGTATTGGTCATATTTTAACACATGCATACAATGCATAGTGATCAACATTTCCTGCCGCAGTCTGGCTGGGCACAAAATCACAAGCCACTCACAGCTTTGTAGATTCAAATAGCAAATCTTTATTCCCGAACTCACACCAACACCCTACAAACACGTTCTGAGGCAAACACGTTCTGGGGGAAAATCCCAAAATACTCTCTGAATCCCGGGAGAACTCAACGGGAACTCCAGGAGCGGGCACGCCTGAGGTAGCAGGATACGCCCTATTCCCAGCAGGGTATACCTTAAACCTGGAACCACCCTAAACCCAAGGAGAGCCCTAAACCCTGATCCACCCTAAACCCGGATCCGCCCTGGTCCTTGAGCAAGGTCACCTTACATGCAATGTCACTGCAAAATGTCCAAGGCAAGTCCATTTTACCACGAGTCCTTCCTCTAAGCAACATGGGGTACACTGGCAAGGAAATTGTCATACCTACTTGGCTAATGGCTCTCAGCAATTTCCATCTCCATATTTTTTCTTTAGGTTTGGAGCTTTGGAATGCCCCTCTTTCTGTCTTTTTTGAAGCATATAATAGGTTATTGTAGATCATGCATTCTTCAACAGTTTGAAGTCCTTTCATTCCTATTATAGCTGAAATTTTATCTCCCATGAACTCATACATTAATATTATCTTTGTATTTCTAATTTTTAAAATATATTTAAAATTTTTTAGTATAGAAATCAGAATCAAATACTGTGGACAGTGAAAAGCTCATATTGATAATAAATATTCTTTTTATTTACCCAAATTATAATAATTTTGTGCTCTTAGAATGTGGTTAGCATTGTGAATAATTGACATAAATTATAGAAATATGAGACACTTCTTGTCTTTGAGAAATATATAACCCAATTAAGTAGACTAAATAAAATATATAAGAAAACTTGAGTACAATATAATATATGATGATATAATCAGTAGTATCTTTCTTGTCTTAGAGAATTTAGGCTGCTATAAAACAAATAACATAGATGGATAGCTTTATCAATAAATATTTTTACTTACAGTTCTGTATTCTGGGAAGTTCAAGTTCAGAATGCTTCTAGATCCAGTGTCAGGCGAGAATACTCTTTCTAGTTTCAGATAATGTCTTCTCCTTATATTTTGATATAGTAGGGATTGCAGGAGGAAAAAGAAGCTCTCCAATCCCATCAGGAGAACTTAACTTTCAGCACCTAATCACATCTCAAAGGCCACATGGCAGGTAGCTTCACTTTGGGATTAGGGTTTCTGCATAGGAATTTGGAGTAAACACAACTTCAGCCCACAGCACTTCCTATAAAATATTGCAATTCTTCTTTACACTTGCTACTATTTTCTGCAGTAGTAGAGCTCCCTCATGCCAGTATTATGCCTTACTTATTTTTATAATATGAATTCCTAGAATAAATATATTTAAATAAGTGTTCACTGTAACCATGCCATTTTAGAATCTTAGCCAAAGAAAACGCCACTGCGGTCTGCAGGACTAAGGAGACCCCCTTTGTTATATAGAATACAGGTATGATGATGTGAGGGGAAAAAAATGAAGAAGTGGGTCACATTAGATTGGGTAGAGAGAAGTGATGGGAGGGGAGGGGAGAGGAAGGGGGAATGGAAGGACAGCAGAATAAAATAGACATTATTATTGCTGTGGGTATATACATGACTTCATGACCAATGTAATTCTGCAACCTGTACACTCAGAAAAATGAGAAATTATATCCCATATAATTCAAATGTATGATATATCAAGATCATTGTACCGTAATGTGTAACTAATTAAAACAAATTTTTAAAAATGAAAAAAAAAAAAGAATAACATGAAAATGTCAAATTGGGATTGTTCCTAAAAGTCATGACATTTCTAACAAATAAAAGTTTGGGCAGAAGTTAATGCATAAAAAGTAAATTTAGCATGGTGGATGCATGACAATTCATAGGGAAAGGACAATGGCAGGAGGAAACATTTTCAGATGTAATGGTGTAATAGTAAATAGGGTTTAATTAAAAGTTCATATCATGCAGTAGAGACTTTGGAAGGTTTCTAATATCGCCTGGCATTATTCCTTAAGCACTGCAGTAGATGATTTCCAAAGATAGTCTTCACAACTCATAGGTTCATTAACTTCATGTTTCAGATAACAAACTGATACTCAGAAGAAAAAAAAAGGGGGGAGTGAGAAAAGGAAAACAGAGAGAGATAATTTAAAAGCACAATAAATCTGAATTTCATGAATAAAATGAAGATATTGTAAATGAAGGCAAACCTGGATCTAAAGATCACAAAAAAAAAATTCTGTAGTTTTTAAGAGTGATTTTGCTCCATGAATATCTAATTTTTCTTTTGGATAGTAAGTTGGAAGACTTTGGGATAAGGTAGAAAAGAAGGCTTCAATTTTTTTTTTTGTTACTGGAAACAATAGAGGCTTGATTAAAATAATGGCTGAAAAGCATTAACAAAATAATGGCATTTAACAGAGTAAAAGTACTGCCCTGCCAGGCCCTAACCTAATCAAATTGAATGCATTGTCAAAAACTCCTTTGAGCAAAGCATTATTACACTGGTCTAACAGATAAAGGCAAGAATAAATAGATAAGGGCAGGTATTTACAGAAACTGTTTCTGTTACTTAAATCTGCATATGTAGTAAGTAGGGGAAAGTGCATACCTATGTTGCATATTTTGCCATCAAAATTTTTTAAAAAGGAGAGCTATTTTAACACTACTTAATAATGCTATGAAGTGTGAGTTTCTCTGAAGAAATACTCTGAAGGACTTTGAGGCTTAATTTAGTAGATTAATGAGACAGATGAGTCATTTGAAACTAAAACTATTCAGAACCTAATCTAGTCTTTCTTTGATGATTCAGAATGCATTTTGGGAACTTCATTATCAACACAAATTATCATTATACTAGCGATTCAAAATGCTGGATGATAGGAATATTCAACAAGATCACATAACATAGGAATGATTCTGTTCACGAATAGCTAATTTTATTAGATTATATGGTTAGATACAATCTCAAAATATCCTTATAAGTGGAAAAAATAAGATTTCTTACCCTATTTTAAAAGAAGGAAAAATTGATTAAAAATCTTGCTTCAGGTGATATTAAAAGTTATAGAACTAAAAGTAACATCCAATAAATGAATTTAAACTGATTACAGCATTATCCATTAATTACCAAAATGTGATGGGAATAGATTGTGCCCATTTGTGATTATCTCCTCACACTTGTAAGAATTTTTTTTTTTTTGAGATATAGGTATGGCAAAGGTAATCAAAACGTCATTAAGTATAATATTCAGGTTTTCCAAGAAATTGAATTCCAAATTCCACTAAGACTGCTGAAAACCATTTAGTGTTGCAAAACACTCAGCATAATAGGCACATGTACATACTGATGATTCAAAATTGCACAAATCTTGAACTGGTCACCCTGAAATCAGTTCCTTATTTGCATTGTCCTGCAATTATTTTAGTTCAATTGCTAAGATTCTTGAAAATGCCAAGTAATTTGTCTCCACTATCATCTTCTTAATTTCTGTGAGACTTTGTTTAACCCTGAGGGCATGTAGCTGTTTACTGGCATCAATAGAAATTTGAGCTCCATAGTTTTCCCTTATTCTGGTTGCTCAAGTATGAGTTATTTATATTTCTGTTGCTAAAACGGATGTATTGATGATGTAGGGGGAACATCCAATTATATCCCCTGGATTTAGATGAAACTGAACTATTTGTGAATTTATGATACTTGATTACAAAGGCTTTAATAACCACAATCTTTAATTGAAAATTGCTGTTTGGCTATCTGTTGGACTAGGAAATCTGAGAATCAGGGATGGGATTATGAATTAGTGGCAGAGTACTTGCCTCATACATGTGAGGAACTGGATTCAATCCTCAACACCACACAAAAATAAATAAACAAAATAAAGTTATTATGTCCAAGTATAACTAGAAAACATTTTTAAAAAGAAAATCTGAGAATATATGGAATAGCAAATACAAAAAAATATTGAATAAACTATATTTTAAAAAAATGTGTATGGCCGAGCTCACCACTGGGCACAGGATTAATTGTGTGACACAAATGAAAAGGAAGCTAAAACTCAGACTGATGCATGGTCCAAACAACAAAATTGTTAAGAGTGATGCAAAAAGGGGTAACTGTGGTAGGGAGAGGGCCTAAATGTCACTCTGGCACCTAAGAAAGGACTTTGAATCCAAAGTCAGGCTGTAAAACCACAAAATTAATGTGTCAAGAATATGTTACAATATTAGTGAAAGAGAATGTCAAAATATTGACTGTAAGAAAGAAAATGTGTCCTATCTATACTCATCTGGATATTCAGTGAAATTAAACAATAATAATGAAAAATACACTTACTGATATATTGTCAAAGAACTGATCTAAGATTTGATTTTAGAATTGAAGCTTCCTTCCTAGAACCCCAGACTCATAAAGTAATATAACTGTCTCCATGCAATAACATTCAGAAGAAGAGAATTAGAAAATTTTTACTTTTAAATTTTTCTTAAACAGACTACAAAAAAATAATATTAAGGTAATTTTCAGTAAAGTGAATTTAATGTGCTTCTAAATTCAAAGAAGAGTCCACATTGTAATGGTGTTGATCCTCTTCCATTTAAGATAGAAAATGTGCAATAAATTGTAATGAAGATATTTTTCATAATGTTTCAATGCATTAATTTCCAAATATAAATGAAAGGATATAGGATTAAATAT
Source organism: Callospermophilus lateralis (assembly GCF_048772815.1). Classification (NCBI taxonomy): domain Eukaryota; kingdom Metazoa; phylum Chordata; class Mammalia; order Rodentia; family Sciuridae; genus Callospermophilus; species Callospermophilus lateralis. The sequence goes on along the minus strand of NC_135316.1, from coordinate 90,920,682 downwards.
AGCCCAAAGTCTTTCAGTAAAAACAAGGTGGCAGGATTTCTCTATGATGTATTAGTTCCTTTAATCAAACTAGAGTGATTAGGCAGTGAACTGATGATAGTGCTGGTAGAGATAAATGTGTTAATAATATAGAGTAGAAAGAACCAAGAGAGATCCATGTTTATATAGAGATTTGACATAAAGCTGAGAAATCTTTGCAAATTTGTGATAAAAGTAATTATTCTTAAACACAATATGTTGGGATAATACCTGGTTATGAATAGGAGGCAGAGGAATATATCTACAATATACCAAATTTTAAAATATTCCTTGTGCATTAAAGAACAAAACATAAAAGAAAGTATATGCAATTATCTATACAGCATTAGTATCAGAAATGACTACCTATGTAAACCAAAAATATAAAAAATAACATTTGCTAAAATTTGCTTTAATAAATATTATTTTCTGCATATTTATATATTTCATGCATAAATTAAAATGCAAACCAGAGACTGCAAGATTCTGTAGCACATAAAGTTGGAAAGATTAATAAGCAGAATATATAAGGAAGTTTTTAAACTACTAATAAAAAACAATCCACTTTCTTGAAGTAGTCCCACATAGCTTGTAATTTGAAGAGGAGGATGTCTGAATGACAAATAAAAATATGAAAAAAGTATCAAACTGAACTGAAACTGGATAAATGAAGAACACAATGTGCCATGTTTTTAAATACACCAGACTGACAAGTTTTTAAAATCTGACAATATCAAATATTGATAATGAAGTGGACCAAAGAGAATTCTCATAATTTACTTGGTTGGGGTAGAAGCTGCCACAGCTTTTCTCACTTATGAGAAGATCTGAGTTCACTAAAGCCGACCGGTACAGTTTCCCCATTTATTGGCTCAGCAGAGAGCCCGTTCAGTAAGAAAAACCCAACCTGTGTAGTCACAGCAAGGCCTAGGTAACACTAGTGTTCCTGGCAGGTGAGGCTAATTCGTTGGGATGTTGATCTTGATTCTCTGCTGGCTAACCCTATAGCACAGTTCCAATGCCTGGAGACCCCTTGATATACCTTTACTCTAAGAAAATGGCTGCCTCCTGAGTTCTGTAGACTAATCTAATGACCTCACAGATGTGACAAAAAGCTCAGTTTTGTGAAAGGTTTAGGAACAGCTACTATAAAAGCTTATGTTGGCGTTGCCATGTTCTTCCTCAAGAGGACCTAGTCTCCATTGCTTTCTTTCTTTCTTTCTTTCTTTCTTTCTTTCTTTCTTTTTCTCTCTTGGGTTTTGCAGTGCTGGAAATCATATATTCTAAGACCTCATACGTGTTAAACAAGAAATCTATCTTTGAGCTAAACCCCCAGTCTACTCTCTTTTTAAATTGATAGTCTTAGGTAGGAGAATTTCCCTAGTTTTTGAAACTGGGAAAGGAACTATGATTTTATTTTATGGCAGCCAATATCATCATCCTCCTGACCAACTTTCTATCTATTTGGCATCTATGATCCAATCCATTTCTTTATTGGCTGCTTACCTGGTCTCTAGGAGCACTGTGGTGTATGAGCACTGCTACAGATCCCTATAACTAAGGTCCCTGGTTGCCATTTTATGCATATAGTAGGATTGTATTTAACTCATCTATGAAAGAGTGAGGTAGTACTTCCTGGCCTATGCTTTTCCAGAATATTATTACACGCATTGTTACTGATAAGCACAATTTCATAGCTTTGTCTTCCATGATACAACTGTATCATGATGGACAGCTAGAATTGGCCTGCCAAGCAGCCCCAGTGCTCCCCCAACTAGCACATTCCTCATTGCTTTAGTAAAGAGAAGCAGTAAAGGAGTTCTCTAGTCTTGTGTAATAAATCTATTCTATCTTGTTCATGTCTCTGAGTTTTCTGATCTTTTCCTTAATATTCTGCCAAGACTGTTCCAGTGTACCAGCCCATTTCCTATACACCATTATATCTCTAAAAGTCAAAATTCCATTCCTGACAACCTTGCCAGGAAATTAAATCCTTAGTCGTAAATAGTTTTTCCATATAAATCCATTCTACTTCATCCTGCTTTTTATTTAAATACCTCCTGTTCTAACACACTTTGAGAAGCACTTACTTGTATCCCTTTCTAAGCATTTACAAGGTTCTGCAGGTCCTTTGGTGAATAATCCATTTCCTTTAATTTATTCTCTTTGTTCATATTGAGTCTTAATCTTAGTAATTAAGTTAGAAGCAATGAGGAGAGGTGACAGGTAATCCTTGAAAAGCATAAACATCAATTTATAAGGGTCAACCTCGGGAATGGTTATTGGGGGTGCTATGCTGAAACAAAAATAAATAAATAAGCAAAAGTGAGGGATTGTTTCTAACATGGTAAGAGTTCACATTAATATGTGAGTCAATGTTCTTAGTGCATCCAACAGAATCCTATACTTTGCCAGCGACTCTTGCTATTTTCTTATCAGGGCTATGATTTGGTCAAACACTGAGTTTATTTTTAGAACACTTTGTTTTCTAGATACAGAAGATGTTAGCTTCATCAAATAGGGTGGTGCAAAATCTGGCTTTTGCAGAAAGGTCTGAGTTGTTAGTTGGTGATTAAACTCTCCTTTTTTTTTTTTTAGAGAGAGAGAGAGAGAGAGAGAGAGAGGGAGAATTTTTGATATTTATTTTTTAGTTTTTGGTGGACATAACATCTTTATTTTATTTTTATGTGCTGCTGAGGATCAAACCCAGCACCCCATGCGTGCCAGGTGAGCGCGGTACTGCTAGAGCCACATCCACAGCCCCCTTTTTTAAAGATTTCTATGAGAGTTACCAGAAACTAGCTTACTTTATTATTCTTATAATTGCCTATATATTTCAAGTCCTAGAGACATTGCACAAGTGGTACTTCCACTTCATCCATGTCTGAGCCCAATAATTGTGAGGTTGTAGCAAACCAATAGCTATTACACTTATTTTCTACAACAATGAAGCGTTTGTTACTACCTGACAAACCAGCCAACAGTCACATTCTGGAAATGAATTTTGAGGTTTGCCTTCTAGATCAACAACTGGTACCATCTGTTTCAGTCAGATTCTCCAGCAAAATCTGAAATAAAGATTTGTGTGTAGGCATTTTTAAAGGGACCATGATTCAAGAAAATACTGCGGAGGGAAGGGGTACATTTTAGATAGTGAAGGAGCCTAGCCAATGTAAGATATATCTATAATTAGGTAATTATTGGGGGAAGCTGGTTTCAATTCCTAGATTTAGGTGTCCTTTAAGAAACTGTGAAGAACATGCCCCAAGATTTCTAATGCTCACCGGTTGCTTAATCTTATCTTTAGAGGAGCAGAAAAGGAAGATCCTGCATCCAGAGAATATTCTAAGCTACCGACAGAAGACCTCTCAGGAAGGATGAGGGATAGGTGAGAATATCAATGTTATCTCCGGTTTATGTTCCACATTTCATGTTCAGGAGAGACCAGACCACACCTCTATTACTGAGTCCTTCAAAAGTGAATTATATGAAGAGACATTAACTAAATGCTGTATAGATGAGCATTCCAAGATAGCCGGATTAAGATAGTATGTTAGTCAGCTTTTTGTTGCTGTGGCAAAAACACCTAACAAGAGCAATTTAGAGGCGAAAAAGAGTACTTTGGCTCATAATTTCAGAGGTCTAAATCTATGGTTGATTGACTCCTTTGCTGGGGACCTGAAGTGAGGCAGAATAGCATGGCAGAATGATTTGGTAGAATAAAGACACCCTTCACATGGCAGCCTGGGAGCAAAGAGAGGGACAGAGAGTGAGCAGCCAGGGACAAAATTTGTTCCCAAAGGCATGCCTCCACCAGTGACCTTCTTTCTCTAGTCACAAGCACCTGTCTTCAGTTACCACTTATAAGTCCATTCAAATTATTAATCCATTAAAGAGATTAGTCCACCAATGATGTTGTATCTCTATCTTTGCCTAAGAGCCACACTTGTTACCTTTCTATTTTGGAGATCATGCTTGTAAATTATGATGTTTAGAGGGAGCATTTCTAGATCCAAATCAGATAATTCATAAGGTAAACACAAATTAGATGAAAAAGAGTCCTGAAGATATAGAGAAATCATAGTATTTTGGGTGAATTAATTAATTTCTTGATAGTGTAGGCACAAGTAATTTTATAATATCTCTAAAATTGATTGATTCTGATAATATTTATGTAGCTATACACCAGTAGATAGCAGATTTCCAGGTATCATATATTTAAGCAAAACGACTGTGCATGCATTTATTAAAATGTGATAGGCCCATAAACATTCTCTTTTTGTTCTGATGATTTAAGTTTAGAAATTAATATGTATTCTAAGTAATTGCATCATGTATTTTAGTTTGAGGACATGCAATAGCATACAAAGTTCTTAATTTTGGTGAAAGAAAAATAAAATAATTAAAGAACAACTATTATGTAAAAATGCTGATATTAAATATTAAAAAGTATAAACTAATCAGGTAAGGAACATATATCTGTACTTATGAATACTGATGATGAACTGTCTGTAATAAAATCACAAAATATATAAATCAAAATTAAAAATTCACTTTAACAGATTTGAAACAATATTTTCATTGCTAGACAATATTCACAATATAAAATGAATCATAAAAGTTAAAAACCACAATGTAAGTTCACCTATATATTTATTTTAGAAGTTTTCAAGGATTTGCTCATACATCATCTATTTTAAAACTTTAAGATTCTAACCCAAGTATGATATCTTATACACACATTAATAATTTATTAATGCTCTTAGAATTTTTGACAACACCTTGAAATACTTTAATTTTTAAACTCTTATTTTTAAACATTGCGATTCATGTTGGTATACTTTAAATTTTATATATATTATTACATGCAGTTTACTTACAAAAACATATTATTGATTCAACAGCATGTGTTCTCAGAATCTATGCTAGAATCAAGGATTCAGTTAGAACTTTCAACTCTTTGAAGTACTAATGCAACCATTTTAAATTTCAAATGTAGATGATGCTTTAATTTAAATATATATACATTCTGTATGTGTGTGTGTGTGTGTGTGTGTGTGAGTGTCTATGTTTAGAAGTATTTTGGTCTAACTGTTCTGCTATTTAAAATGAATCATTTAACTTTTTAACTTGTATTATTGCGAGTATATGCAAATATGATTGTTAATAGTGGTGGAGTTATTAGAGAGATACATTTGTTTTGTTCTTATTTTGCAAGTGTAGGAAAGATATCATTTACTTTTGATATATTGGGGAAAAATAGTAAGAAAAATATTTAGCTAATGGAGAAATGTGTACTCTTCACTTGTGTTTATCACTTCTTGAATCCTGATCACTGAAAAGTTTGTAAAATACAATGCTCAATCAACAAATCTTATCGATAAAATTTTTAAAATTTAGGGTTTGTGAACTATTATTATATTTTAATGCTACTATAAAGCACAAAAAAAAGTTGCTCAAAAAATTAACTTATACAAGTTGTGTAGACTGAAGAGGTTTTTAAAAAATTGTTCATTATTAAATTCTGGGGTAAAAAAAAATGCAACCTTTGTTTCTTCATAATGAATTACCAAACAAAAGTAACATGCACTGTAAGCTAGTTAGCCATATTTTCTCCATGGTAATCGTTCCTCTTGTCTACAGATGAGCATATCAGCGCCCTTATCACGCCATTAGTCTTATCCCTGCCTTGTAAAGCTCTCATTCTGTAGGGATTTGACTAATGAAGTTTCAGTGCCGAGACAATAATGTCTTCCTCACAGCAGAAACTGCCAATTCAACCATATTGTGCTGAACTGTAGAGAACTGTGCCAAATTGTGTGTGTCTACTTCAGAAACAAGCTGTTCATTAAAAAGCAAGTGCAAAAGAAAAAAAAAAAAAGTAAGGAGCAAAACAGCAATTTAAATAGCAACTATGAAGTCCTGGCACACTTCAAAGTTCTGATTTCTTTCCCACAGTATCAAGACAGTCACTGTAACACTTTCATTCAGAGGATAAACAAGATTAATAAATAAACGTCATTGTCATTATTTGTGTGTGGTGTTCAGCACATTCCCTACCTCTGAGCAACACCAGCAGAGCCCATTATTACTAACCTACACAGCAGGAAATTATTATTTTAAAAAGCATATTGCAAATTATAGTAGTGCTTCATGTTTGACTCATTTTATTTTTTATGAAATAAAATACTTATTTTTGTGCCACCTTAATGCTAGGCACCATACACCATACTAGATTTTATGTATATTCCTAATTCCCCTTTTGTTTAAAAAGTTTGATATTTGCACATTAAAACTAATAAGTTCTGAATCAGAGTCCTTATAATGTCTTATGTGAAAAAACTGTGCAAGCTTAGACATTTTCTTTCTCTTTCTTTCTCTCTCTCTCTCTCTCTCTCTCTCTCTCTCTTTTTTCTTTTACAGCTAATGGGGATTCAACCCAGTGCTTCGTGCTTTGTGCATGATAGGCAAACACTCTACCACTTAACTATACTCTGGCCCTTAGACACATTTTGACTCTCTCTCTGACATTCTTGACCACTATCTGGCCAAGGTCCACTGAGCTCTCTCCTGAACCAGGCCTCAATCTTGGCCTATATACAGCATAGACTCAACACAAATGATTGCCTTCACCACTGTCCCACCACCACCACCAAATTAAGAGTTGAACACTAAATAATAACTGCTAGCAGTTCAAGGCTGCATTTCTGGAATGACCCTAGCTCCTTTTAATGTTTCTTTTGGAGAGAGCTGAAGACTGATGAAAAAATTTACTATTTGTTCTAGCCAACACCTGAAGATAGTCTCCTGACTACTCTTTCTCAAAGCATTTACTAAAAGAGGCTGAGGATTTTGAATCCTTCCTGTGTCCTTCAGAGATGTATATGTATTGTCTGTAGCTCAGAAGTATCTTCCTCAGAGATTGGAAAGCAATTTCTTTGAAATGAAATCATCAGGAAGAATAGGGCCTCTGACTCCCAGCCTCTGTGAGAGAATAGAATCCTAACTTCTACAATTTCCAGCCAACAGACACTGCTAGCTTAACCAGTATCTACACTGACCAGTCATTTGTGATTTTTCACTTTCCCACAATCTACTCTGTGCCCACTCCACCCTCCTCCACTCTCTCCTTTTCACTTTAATTACCTAGTCACCTCTGTAAAAATTGAAGTTGAGTTCAGTTCCTGCTATTTCCTCCCTATAACAATAGTATATTACAGATTAAAATCTGCCTTGACCACTTTCCCTAGTGTCCAGCTTTACTTATCTTTGACATCTCTTCCACCATGCTCTCCTTTTTTAAATTCATATTTTGTACATTCACCACATTATATATAAAATATTTTCTACTTATTTAATGTTTTTATTGACAATTCAGCAATAAGCTTAGGGACCATTTGTTATTTATCAAGATACTTTGCTTCAGCTATTACCCACATGTAGTATACTTTTAAGTCTACGTTACTCCAAAGTAAAACCAATCAACTGATAATTATAAATTGTGCAGAAAAGATTCAGCAACCAAAAATTCATATGCAGAGGACTACTATTTTTTATGAATTATATACACCTGTTTATATTAATGTCAATTAATAGAAAGTCATGAATCTAATACTGTATTTTCTTCATCTTTTATTCAACTTTTGATTTTTAAGTATGTTTCTTTTATCATTGAACAAACTGATAAATTCATAGCACCTCATTTCATTTCCTCTATCATGATGGATACAAAATTGTGTCCTCAATTTTTAGTAGTGGCATTCTAGAATGACAAAGAAGTAAAACTCACCTAAAAACCTCAAGATTAATTCAAGCAACTTAAAACCAAAGACTTGTATTGAAATATGTACTTCTTATATCTATTGCCAACAAAATGACATACTGATAACTTCTTGAAAACTACTGTTATAATATGATCTTTAATTTTCAAAATATAAATAAATGAATCTGAGATTTCAGATCATCCTTTGTTGATTTTCTTTTTTTGAAAACTTATTTGTTCTCCCTTACAGTTATGGTTTGTATCTGGAATGTCCCCTGGAAGCTAATGTGTTGGAGAGTTGGTTCCCACTGCAGCAATGTCCAGAGGTGGGGCTTTGGGGAAGTGATTAGATCCCAGGGGAATCCAAACTCATCAGTGAATTAATCCATTTTGTGGACGAATAATTGAAATGGATTACTAGCATACGAAGTAATCTATAGGCAGGTGGTGTGTGGCTAGAAGGAGTAGGTCACTGGGAGTATGCTCTTGGGATTATATCTTATCCCTTGTCCCTTCCTTGCATTGTCTCTCTTACTTTCTATTTCTTTTCCCTGGCTGCCATGAACTAGCAACTTTCCTCTGGGGTACCTTTTTGCTATGATTTTCTGCCTCACCTCAGGTCCAAAGCAATCGATCCACCGAACATGAATTGAAAACTCTGAAACTGAAGCAAAATAAATATTTCCTCTTTTAAATTGTTTGTGTCAGGTATTTTGTTCTCAAGGATGAAAAGCTGACTAACACACATTTTTAAACACCATCTGAAATTTTTAACTTCATTGTACAAGTTACTTGATAATTTTCTCACAGTTTAGCATATTTCTTAGATGGACGTGTTAAATGATTCAGAAGTTAAAGAGGTGTTTAAAAAATCAGCAATTACATACACTTTTAGTAACTTAGTTTCATCTGTATTGATTTGAGTAGTTTTGATATTATTATTTGATATTCATAAATAAGAAAAGTAAAGATTATCTTTAACTTTTCTATTGTATTTTTATTAATCAGCTAAAGGAATGTTGGGTCCTCACATGTTTTTGTGGAGATAATTTTTTCATGTGCCCTTTCATTACCTAAATGTTGGTAAGAATGCCATATGAAATAGTGATGATAACTCTTTCTGCTTCATTGAATAGTTTTGCAGATTTTTTCCTTATTCTGTGTTAAGTCACAGAATAATTGTATGATGAATTTCTTTCTTTTTTTTAAAGAGAGAGAAATAATTTTTTAATATTTATTATTTTTTTTTTAGATTTCGGTGGACACAACATCTTTGTTTGTATGTGGTGCTGAGGATCGAACCCGGGCCAAATGCATGCCAGGCAAGCGCACTACCACTTGAGCCACATCCCCAGCCCCTGTGATGATTTTCATATAATTTTCTCAAATCTACCAATCTTAGACTTCAGTTCTTAGGTAGTTTCTTTGCTTAGAATGGTCTTTTCACTGTGGAAGCAGGAAATATTCATTCCATTTTCTTCACATAATAATATGTTTCTTTTTTTAAATGTTTATTGTTGGTTGTTCAAAACATTACATAGTTCTTGATATATCATATTTCACATTTTGTTCTTTTAATGAGAAAATTTATGTGGGATTCAGTTGGTTCTAATTCATGTTTATACCCTTTCCCATAAATGATACTTTCCTTCATTTAGCAAGTTTTATTTAATTGAGTAAATTAATTCTCTAATTTTGAGTACTGGTAATATTGTTCATGTTGCCTCACACTTGGGGTATACTAAAATTCTGCTTTTAATTCTTTAGTACACACACACACACACACATTTTACAGTTGTATAATACAAATTTAATTTCTAAGTAATTACAGATCTTTATTTAATCTTTGCTAAGTTCTTATCTTAATGTATATTATAAGCAAATGCTATCTGCATAATGTTTACTTTGATAATTTATTGATATTTCTCTTTTGGCCTAAATATTTTTTAAAATTATGAAAAATATTGAACCAAACATTATGTATTTTTCTCTTTTAAATTTTATTTTTCATATTTACTTCAATGTCTTATGTAATATTTTTTTCTTGCTCCTAGAGAGTATGTAGCTAATAGTTTTTTTCTCAACTATGTCAAAATACATTTCTGGAGTTTTTAACTATAGATATACAATGTTGCTAGATAACTACAGGTCACAGTTTTTCACTATCTAAACTTTTCTCTTCAAACATGAAGAGAAATAGAAATTTACAGAGAAAGTTGAGGCCATTGGACTTTTATTTTCTACTTGTGGAGTACCAGTGTTCTTCTTGTTTGCTTATTTAATTTAAATTTTTTTAAAAGGATTTATTTGAACCTAGTATCTTTGAAAATAATTTTGTCTAGTTTTGACAATAATTTTATGTTATTACTGGCATTAGAAATAGGCTGATGAGTTCTATTCCCATTGTTTTTAAATATTTCTTAAATCTCAGATATTAGTGGGGGAATATTATATTGTCTTTCATTAATATGTATTATTTTTTGGTCTTTAAAAAATCTCTATTATTCTTTTATTAAAATAAAATCGTGAAATCTGTATTACTAATCCCTGTATTGATTTTTTTGCAGTGACAGTTCTGTTTTTTTGAATGATAAATTAAAATTTGATATTACATGTATCAGCTAAATAATACTTTTAAATATCTTTTCCCCAAATCTTCTTATTTATTTCTTATCAAATTTTATATAATTTTGAAGTTATTACATTATTATTTTTTGTGTGTTTTGTAACATGTTTCTTAAATTTAATTTAAAGCAAAAAAGTAAATGCTTTCTAAATTGTACCACTATCATTTGTCTTCCATGTTTGCTTCCATTTCTAAGGTGCAGAACTAACTTTTATTTGGCTCTACGGTGGAGTTTTATGTGTTTGTATTTTTGTTTGGTAAGTTTTTTTGGATGTTTATATTGGTTTTGTTTTCATTTTTTTCTACCAATTTAACCAGAGAATGGCCTACCACATGTTCAAATTTTTGTTGTCTTTGTTGTGATTTACCTGTATGCTGTTGGAAATTTTCTCTTGTATCTGAGACAAGGAAATTTTTATTGTTTTGTACTGATTGGCATAATTCATGGAATGAGGATTGGTAGCCAAAAATACCATATGACCCCAGGAACTTATATCCTTTTCTTTTGCAAAATTTCTGATATCAAAAAAGACTACCAGCTAATTGAAATAAATTTCATCCCCATTCTCTGCTACCTGCCTCACTATTGGACCTATCTCTTTAAATTAGTTTGTTCCAGTAGTTCTGCAAGATTCTATGTGCTGAATTTATTCTGGCTCTTTTTCCTGAGAAACTGCACATCAGGGTTATAATTTATCAGTGCGAGTAGTAGGGGGACTTCCTCAGTGTTTCACATGCAGGCAAATGATACTTTTATTTCATTTAGCATAAATCCAGAATATTTTTCTATCCATATTATATATAATGCCAACTGATATGAGTTAAGGAATTAGAGAAGTCAGTTTTATACTATGTTTCACATGATATTTGTACTTTTCTTTTGTGTGTGGTACTAGATATTGAACACAGGGCCTCATACATACTAGGCAAGCACTCTATCACTGAGCTATATTCCCAGCCCTTCTCATTTTATATTTCTCTAGTAGAATATCAAGAATATGCTGCACAATGTTTTAAATGGCATATAATGTTCTCAAGCTCATAATTTTTCTTGTCCATCCATTTGGCAAACATTTAGCACATATCCACTGTTTATGGTTAATGCTGAGTACACAGGCAAGTGCTTTCCCCAAAAGGAACTTACTTACAGTGAGGGAAGACAACCAACAGAAGCAAACACAGGTAGGGTAACCTTAAATGGAAACAGACTTTGGAGGAGATGAAAATAGAAAAAACAATAGACAATAAAGGAAGATTAAGCTACAATGAAAAGGAGCTCTCTGTGCAGAGGAAATTTGAGTTGAGACTTCAGAAATTAGAAGAACTTGACCAAGTATGGAACTGGGGATTTGAGAGGTAAGAGATTCAACTTGGACTGCATACAGCACAATATAGAGATTGGATAACATAATATTTTAGGAACTACGTGGAAGAATTTCAATCAAAAATGTCAGTCATCCATCACTTTAGCAAACTACTTAAGAAAAATAACTTTAGGAAGGAAAAAAATATTTTGGCTCATGGTTCAGAAATTTTCAGTCCATGGTCACTTAGACTCATTATTTCTGAGCTTGTGTTGAGACAGTACAATCTGGCAGAAGGGGGTGGTGAAGAAAAGCTGATAAAGACAAGGTTTTCTATAAAGCAGAGCTGAAAAGAAGAGGGACGGGCCAGGGGCAATGCATTTCCTCCCATAGTACATTCCCAGTGACCTCTTTCATCCAATTAGGCTGTATTTCCTATCATTTCTGTCATCTCCCACAACACCATGAAAAGATTAATCAATCAATGGGTTAATCCACTGATGAACCCAGAGCCTTCATGATCCAACTATTTCCCAAAAGCCCCACCTCTGAACATTGCTGCACTGGGAAACAAGCAGGTCTCAACAATTGGGGACATTTCAGATTCAACTGTAACATATATTCAAAGTGTACTTTAATTTTTGAACAGGTCGCTTTGCTAGTAGCTGTTATGTGGAGAAAGAATATTAATGTACTGGAAGGTAGGAGACAGAGCAGTTAGAATACTCAGATGTTTATTATTGGGGAGAATATTAGTAAAATAACAGGTTTAAAAGCAATTCTGTTACATAACTAAATGCATCTGACAACACAGAATAACTTGGCTTCCTCTTAGTACATCAGGCAAATATGCCCCACATAAACAGCAATTTAAATAATTATCTTTGTCAGACATTAATATTGTTTCTATTTTTTACCTTCTTTTCCCTGATTTTTTTTTTGTTTCCTAATTTGTTTCCTCTTCATTTCACTTAATATGTAGGTATAATTTTGGAAAGATAAACAAGCAGAACCTCATTTCCCTTTTGAACAAAATGCATCAATTATTCTTATGATTAACGAGAAATCAATAGATTCAAAGGAAGAGGAGTCACTTCAAATGTTTTAACTGTTGTTGGGCTTTTTCAGTTTTAAGTAAAAATATCATTAAATAGTTCTTTCTAAAGACACACAAATTAATTACCTAAAGAAAATCAATACAACTTGATGTGCCACCTGAGTTTCTTGCATCTGCCGATTTCTAATGTTTTGGAAAATACAAGTTATCACAAATGAGAGAACTCTTGCTGTATTTTCATTTTTATACTATAAGAATACTCTCCTAATTTAGTTTTAAGATTTGAATGAGAAGCCTAAAATCTAGAATGTAAAATGAGCCATACTGTTAAAATAAATCTGTCCTTAAATCTTTATTTCTGAAAATAAAGCATTAAATATAGAGCATTTTTGGTGTCTTTGTCTAATTTTTTTCTTAGGAATTACATACATTTTCAAATTCTACTCTTGTGCTCTGAATAATACATTCTTCAGGATGATGTTTTTAAAGCATTCATCATATAAAATTTCTCCCTTGTTTAAATCTGGCAATAATTTACTATGCAATTAAATTGTGAATACTACGGTAACTGTCATTTTTCCCTCCCCAAACACACTTAACATCATCCTTCTCAATGAACTATCGTCCAGAGATATTGGTTTGCTTCTCGCCTCTTTCTGAAATACTTTCAACTGATCCAGGTATTTTGTCCACTGAATTCTTTCAACAGCAGACTAGCAATGCAAATATTCTATGGTGACAATTACCAGCAACATGGTCCCTCAAGAAAGAGAACCAAACTTTTAAGTAGAGTTAAGTGCTAGTTACAGGCATCAGACTTCTAATTAATGTCATAGTCATAGTGTTGGCATTTTTCTTATTCTGCCAATGTATAAGTGAGGAACCTGCTCAAACATTTATACCCCTGGCTTCTCTGGGGGAGTATCTCTAAACACCCAAGATAAAGTTGGCCCAACCTGCATGTTCAGTCTATCCTAGTATGTTGCTTCATTTTCTTCACATCACTTATGAATAAGTTTATAGTTTTCTATTTACTTTTAGATATTCATATGTTCTGTCCTACAACAGAGAAAATAGAGCCTTGATCTACAGATACACTTTTTTATCTTTAGCATTCAGGATGTGGTCCAGCAAGTAGCATGCACCCAATAAATATTTGTAAAAAGTTAAATGAAAGAAAAAAAGTGAATAACTAGGTTTATAATCACTAAGTAAAACTGGAATTGGTAATATCTGATAAAGTGTACATCTAGATTGGAGGCATGCTAACTATGACCAGTGGACAAGTCATGCCTGTAGCCTGATTTTGTACAGTCTTGAAAGCAAAGGATGACTTTTGCAATTTAAACAGTTCCAGTTTTGATCTTTGTTAACCCTATATGGAGAAAGTGCATTAACCAAACCAATTCTAGTCAATCTCCTAATGGATGGAGACAGGGAAGAGAAAGTGAAGGAGTGAGTTGATATGAGAATTTATAGAGTTTTACTAAAACAAAGCTTTTCCAGGGAAGCTGAGAAAATGCAATAATTGTCCTGAACTTCAATTAACAAAAGAATTATTAAAGAGCTAGGGTTGTGGCTCAGTGGTAGGTGCTCGCCTGGCATGCATGAGGCATTGAGTTTTATCCTTAGCACCACATAAAAATAAAAATAAAGACATGAGTCCACCTAAAAATAAAAATTAAGTAAATAAATAAAATTATCAAAAGCCTACTAAAATAAAACTTCAAATTTCTCTTCATGGATCCTTAACATTTATATCGGACTTGTCAACATGTACATAACATTAATAAGGAAAAAGCCTTATTAATACAAAGTTTTCATATACATAAAAAGCCTGGACTGAGGACAGTCCACCTGTGTTCAAATTCTAGCACTGACAGTTACTAAATATGTATCTCTCAGCACACTCATCTTTATGTATCATTTTTCCTCTTTAATTTAGTTGTAATAGAGTTTCTAACTTACAGAATTATCAGGAAGGTGAGTTAATATCTGTAATTGTTACAAATATTACACTATGTCTGGCAAACAGTATGAACTCTAGTATCTTGGTTAAACAAAATGGAATTTTGTTCAATGTTTACTTTATTTTTAAGCCATCATCTTTAGGTAGTAAAATCGCATGGCAAATAAAACAGAGTGCTACAATCAGATTGCCTCATGTATCTGTGACATACATGCCTAATGGAGGTTGCAAAGGAATTAACTTTATATTGAATTGTACAGCTAGTTCATTGTGTGAGAAGATGTATTTGTTTTCAACTTATTTTTTGTTGTTGTTGTTCAGAAGGGAAGACTTTCTTTTTCATTCCCAATATCTACATGAAAACTTAATTTTACTTTTAAATCGATTTTGTTTTAATGCATCAATATAAAATAATTAGAAGGATCTTTTGGTCACTGTTGTTAACCATTTAAGACACATGGAACCACAATAAAAAGCAGATCTGTAAAATATATACAAAGGAGATCATTTCTAATTTGACAATAATATTTCCCCATTTCTGTTTATCTTTATTATTAGTTTTGTTATTGCTACTTTTTTAATTTATCTGATTTTTAAAAACAGAATAGAGGTTGGAGCCAGCAAAGGAACAGTCTACCTAGAATTACATCCTTAAAAATTTTCTCTATTTAACTTTAAATAACATCCATAGTTGGATGATAGAGATTTTTTTCTACATCCTGGATCCCCATCTTTATCGTAGATTTGTATATCCAACTCCCACTTTTTAATATCTTACATTTAGCATCTCCAACACCAAACTCTTGGTTTTCTTCCTAAAGTATTTTCAGTGTTTTCCATTTCAGGTATATTATTTCAGCTTTTCAGAAGAAACACTTTGAAGGCCTTCCCAGACAGTCAGCAGAGCCCAGTGACTCAGAACCTTCCTGCGGAGCCAGACTGCCTGGATTGTAATCCAGACCTGCCATGTGTTAGCTTCTCATTTGGGCAAGATACAGCCCCTCAACATATCCTAATCTTGTCATTTGTAAAGTGAAAAAAACAATTGTGTGTTCCACCACAAATCATTTTTTACAAAATTAAATAAATTAGTGTTAGTTTTCTCACAGCTGATTGACATTGTTGCTGCATATTTATTACATTCCTTGACTAATTTCCTTCTCGAGCATCCCCTATCACACCCAGCAGCAAATTCTGTTGGAACTGCCTTGAAAACGTCATGGAATTCAGAATTTTTCTTATCCACCCTGCTTAGCCTATTGTCAAGCAGTAGCCTTTAACCCACATTTCTTGCTTCTGCCTTTGATCTCATTAGTCTCCTACACTCAAAACTTTCCAGTGGTTTTCAAATTTATTTTGAATAGAATCTATAGTTATTATAATGTAACAAGAAACTACAAAAGCTACATTCCCATTGTCTTTCTGATCATATATCCTACTATTACTAAAGAACACAGTGTGCCTTCATGGCATGCTGAGACCTTAAGGCCCTGAGCTTTTCTTTTCCTTCAACTTTATTTGCAAGACTAATTTGTCCTCATGTTTTAAGGTGCTTATTCAAAAACCTTTGCTCTGTGTTATCTTCCTGACCCCTTTTAAAAAATCATACACATAGTTACAAACACACACACACATGCACACACACACCTACAATATTTACTTTAATTTTCCTGTTCTTTTCCAGGATATTCATTACTATCTGTTGCACTATATAGTTCACTTATGTACTAGAATATAAGAACAAGGAATATAAGGAATTTGGGGCAGTATTTTTGTTCTTCTTCTCTCTGCCTACCCCCATTCTAAGGGTAATGCTTGGCATAAGTTAGGTATTTAATAAATACATAGGTACTTAATTAAAGGTAATTAGTTACTAGGTATACATATAATTACTACATGCTAGGTCCCAGATATATGAGGTTCAGAATGTAGAAATTAGTTTCATATGCCTCACAATGTATGGATCAGATAGGACAGTAAAAAATACCAACATGTTTCCATAATTGTCATAGTAGAATCTAGCAGTTGATGCCATACTACTTGTACATTAGTACATGGAAAATGACCCTGCATACACAATTTGCATACACACACACATAGACATTTGCACATGTTTCTTCTTTCAGAGATGATTGTCTATTTATATTACAGAGAATGATCTTTAGTTTTCTAGGTTCTTCTTCCTCCCTCTGTTGTTTTATTTATTTGTCTTGTTTTTCTATTGACATTTTTCCCAGAACAATCTTCTGCAACCAATTAAATAAATTATATATTTCTATTGTATGAGGCCTCTGGATGATGGAAAATTAAAAAAAAAAAATGTTCTCTTAGAGGTTACAGGTGGTGAAACCCGGGTCTGCTCTACTTTTTGTGTATTGTTCTATGTGAATAGATAAATTTTTGAGTGATGAGGGATTGCTGTAGAAAGATTGAAGTATGTTGTTAAAACTAAGTACCTAAGAGTTCCAGATACAAAAATCTAACATGCTCAGATTACAGACTTGAGATCGTTTGGGGTGACATAAGCAGCATCTGTTTTCCTGCTGTGGAATATGATTTCAACCTTGTTAAATAACTAGAGTTCATATCATTCTTAAGAGATAGCTGAGCTGTTCATCAAGAGTGTGATGCTGTCAGAATTCAAAGGACAATCCTGATATGGGAAAACAGAAAACTAAGATAGAAAATAAAATCTAATCTCAACTGTTGAAATGAAAATACAATATCAGTAAATTCACACCCCCACACAAGGGAGATTTTATAGTGATACAGCCATGCTGTTCAGTGGCACTACTGGTCATAAGTTCTGACAGGAGAAAAATACCACACTCTGAGACATGACTACAAAGCATGGTCCTTAGTTATGTACTGATTAAAATTTAAGGTCATATGGAGTGACCAAGGTAGTAACTCTTAATATACAGATATATACGTTGCTACTCTCTGTAAGTATGAAATTTAAAAAAAAAGAAAAAGAAAAAAGGAATAAAAAAGGGAGCTGGAAATTATAATTATCAAATGATATGTAAGTTTTCCTAACACACTGTTAAAATATGTTTGCTATAAATATCTTAAAATCTCAAATATTTTTACTATTAAAATTAATGCTCCCCCATTTTCTCTTTTATATACACACACCTATATATCTTTTTGTGAGGATACATACACATATAAATATATAGTGATATGTCTAATATGATAAAAATAATGTATATGCCTATACTAAAAATTATATATTTACTATTTTTGCAACATTATTTCTGGGTAAAAATCTTCAGGATGTCTTGATGAAAACAATGTCCCTAGTAATATTAATGTAAATACTTTGGGGACAGACTTATGACTTCTATGTCCACCTATAGCCAGATGACCAAAACTGAGATTTACGAAGTGCTTACTGTTTTCAAAACTGTAGTTACTATTCCTGATAGGATCAATCAGGATCCAATTGAGAAATCAAAAAATGAAAACAAATAAACAAAATAACCCTTCCAGACAGTTAAACTAGCATTGGCAAGTGAATACACTTGGTAACACAGTTGTGGTAACTTCAGTTTACAAGCAAATCCATGTCCCTCACCCCCAATCATATACTGGGGGGCGGGGGTGGGGCGGGGAGAAAGATACTGGGAGAGATAAAATCTGGCAGCTGGGAGGCAGTGTTCTGCAAATCTGTGACTCACACCTCTGAGAAGGTGGCATTTTTCATCTGGTACCCAGAATACTAAGGGGTAAATTGATCTCATAGAGGGATTTGGGGGAGGCACAGTAAGCTAACAGCCAAGCCTCTTCATCAATTTTGAAGTCTCCCTCTATTTTCCTCTATTGGTAGAATGTCAAAAGTCACCACAGAATGAATAAGAACTGAGGTCTCCTGGGTCTTAATCCCAGTAACACAAAGCAGAGTGTAGAGTGCCAACTTCATAGTGAGAGGCAATAATGTAATAGCCGACATATTAATTAAGTGTGCAATTTTAACTTGCAGGTGTTTGAAGACTCACCTATGTTATTTTTCTAGATGTGGCTACCAGCAATGCTTTATTAGTACTTCTATCTTTACTATTAGGTAGCCGATATTCTTAATGGAATTTCGTTTAATTATATATGTGTCAGTCCCTTAAAATTATTTAACAGATACCTATAATTTTATTGTTTTTGTTGTTGTATTTTTATTGGTATAAAAGAAATATACAAAATTGTTGGTTTCCATTGTGACCTATTTATACACACACGTAACATAATGTTAGCAAATTTCATCCCCACTAACTCCCCTTGACCTCCTCTTCTCCCTCCCAGTAATCCTTCCTTTACCCTACTGGTTTCTTATTTTCATGAGATCACTTTTGTTTCCTTTTTTCTCTTTAGCTTTCACATCTGAAAGAAAACATATATCCCTCAACTTTCTGAGTCTGGCTTATTTCACTTAACATGATGCTCTCCAGTTCTACCCATTTTTCTGCAAATGACATAATTTGGCTTATCTTCGTGGTTGAATAAAAAATCCATTGTGTACACATTCCCCGTTTTCTTTATCCATTCATGTGTTGACAGATATCTAAACTGGTTCCACGACTTGGCTACTGTGATTGTGCTGCAAAAAACATGGATATGCATATTTCTCTGAAGTATGCCGGCCTTAATTCTTTTGGATAAATACTTAGAAGCACTGCAGGATAAAATGCTGGTTCTAATTCTAGTCTTCTGAGGAACCTCCATACTGAAAAAAAAAAAAAAAATCTGCTCTTTTACCTTCCTCCTTTAGAAGAGGTTCTTTTCAGGTCATGTTTATTTGAGATTTGAAATGCCTCCTGTACTGGATATCCATGCCTTTGCCAAGATTTGGGAAATGTTCTGCTATTATTTCATTGAAAAGGTTATCTCTTTCCTCAGCATGTAGCTGTTCTCCTTCTGGTATGCCAATTAGGAAAACATTGGATTTTTTAATGGTGTCACAGAGATCTCCTGTGTTCTCTTCATATTTTTTTCTTTATTTATTGCTATCTGAATATAATATTTTGTCAGAATTATCTTCCATTTTCAGTATTCTGCTTTATTGAGTCTGTTGTTGAGGCTTTAAAATGTTTGTTTGTTTTTTTTTTAAATCTGATTTATTGAGCCTTTTGTTTCTAAGATCCTACTTGGAATTTTCAGATTCTCTGAATTTAATGAAATGCTGATTCATATTCTATATTGTCTTTCTTAATTTACCCAACTGTTTATTGTATTCACTTGGATTTTAGAAACTTTAAGACAATCATTCTTTTGAATTCTTTTGACATTTCACCCACTTTGATTCCTTTGGAATCTGCTACTGTGGAGTTAAGAACTTTAGGAGGTTTCCAATTGCCTTGTTGTAGCATATTTCCTGTGTTTCTATGTGGATGTTTGAGTATCTTTGGGGTTGGATATCTCTTCCATGTTTATGTGAGGGCCTTTTAGTAAGCAGTCTTCTTCTGACAATTTGTCTTGAGGTATAGGTGTGTAGTGTAGTGTTGAATTTGATTCCAATTAGACTTTGTAGAATAGTCTCCCTGTGTTTTCTTTGGCTGTGATAAGTAGATTTTGGCAACGCATACTGTATTGAAACCTGAGAAATCCGCTTTCTCTGTAAGTCTTGCAAGAGTCCCTTTGGTAGTTCAGGTATGTGTGATATAAACAGCAGGGTAAGTATGAGGTGGCTTCTTCTTCAGTTGGGGGAAATTCCCTATCAGGTGGGGATTGCTTTGAGTTCTGTGGATGGTGGTTCTACTAATTGAAAGCATTTCTGATACTGGCTGTTCCAATAATAGTAAACAAGCATGAAGCTTTAATTCTCTGTTTAGACACTGGTGCAGATCCTGGTGGCTAACAAGGAGGTCCAGGGGCCAATGTCAAAGCTACTTCTCTCTGGCACTCAAATTGCATCAGGTGCAATTTGCTAGGATATGAAAGTAACTAATGCTGATGACATTCACAGGTACGGTGTCCACAGCAGTTGTGTTATTTCTTTCTGCTGTTCCTGTGGGCATGAATATCTAAGAGCATTCTATCAAAACCCATCAGTTGTACCTGCTTGGACACAAGATGGGGCCTTTGTTCCTACTTGTATTTAAGTAGTATCCATAAAGGTTTGAATGCAACTAGCTCTTAGGTGGACAAGGTGCTTCTCCAAGGAAGAGGGAAATGCCTGCCTCCTGACAACTAGCTGCTGTGGGATGCTGAGCTCACCTGCTCAAGATCCTCTCTGGAGCTTTGATGGCTATGTACTTCAAGTTCAGGAATGATGTGGATGCAGCAGCTTGTCTACAAGTTAGGATGGAACTTGGCTGTGCTTTTTGAGAATATGACTAATGCTTGCTCTGTGTCATAGCCCTGGTTACTCCCATGGGCAGAGAGCAGCAATGGAGTAACCAAAGGATGGCACCAGGAGGGCAACTGTGTGACTTGTTACCCATGATTTCAGTGCTTCCAGGCTTGACTCCTACACTTAATCCCAAGCTACTACTGTTCCTTCTCCCAGGCTTTGACAGCTGGACTCCCAAACTGCCAGTCCACTTTCCCACCACATAGAATTCTCAGTAGATCATGTCTGATTCTCCTCCCCATTGCCATCCTACCCAGGGCCAACTGTCTCTTGAAGTAGCCATCTGCTGAGTCATTGTAGTTATATTGCCTGGGGCACCCGGAGATAGGAAAAAACAGGGAATCTTTGGCTGCATAGCAGTGAACTCAGACAATAAGATTCCTCTTAAAGGGAGATAAGTAGAGTATATGGGAATGGATGAATATGGCATAATAAATCCCACTATTATGTTTAAATGTAATGCACTAATAAAAATAATGTTAAGAAAAAAGCTTCCTTCTCAAGATGGCTCCTAGATGCAGCAGGATAATAATATATTAAGTAGTGCAGGTAAATTCTCCAGAGTCAGCACACTGTATAGGTCCTAGGCCAGATGCCTGACTCTGGGGACCCATCAAATCAGGTCCAGCTAGTCACCAAAATACAAGGAGAAAAAGTAATGCTGAAAAGTAGAAAAAAAAAATTTCATCAATAGCTATGCCAGGCAGACAAGGGAACCAGCCTCCTTAGCCCTTATTTAGGGGTAACTGACTCCCAGATGATACAGACAAGGGGCAATAGCTGTGCACAGTCAAGCAGACTTGGTCCAACTGTGGTCTAGTTAATCATTGTCTCAGGAATGGTCAATTGGGGCCCTGAGGTCAGTGATTAAAAAGATGCTGTTGCATGTAAGGTAGTGTGACTCTTCACAAGATATTTATCTATCAGAATTGTTCCTGGGGGCTGGGGTTGTAGTTCAGTGGTAGAGCACTTGCCTCGCATGTGTGAGGCTCTGGGTTCTATCCTCAGTATCACATAAAAGTAAGTAGATAAAATAAAGATATTGTGTCCATCTACAACTAAAAAAATATATTAAAAAAAAAACTGCTCCTGGAATCCAAGCTAACTCAGAGCATAAGATACAGACGTGAAATGGAGGCAGAAGTGTCAAGGTTTTAATCCTGTTTTTATTCCCATTGGACATTAGCAGGCCCATGTAGACAGCGAGTGTTTTTAATGAAAGTAGCCTCTATGTCCTTATGATAATTCTAGGTCTCATATCTGTTTAGACTAATATTTACAGGGAACTGAGTTCTGTAACAGTGGAGTTCACTGGGACTCTCCCTCTCTCACCTGTACTCCCACTGAGGGGGAATCCCTCTCCTAGTGTTGTGCTCTCCTGTGATGGGTACTGGGCACTCTATTTCTGCCATTTTTCTACTATCCAAAATTCCTGGATAATTCCAAATCTCCATCTCTCCATTACTACCTGCCAGCAGTATCCCATGATCACCCACCTCAACAAGCAGTTATATTCATGTTTTGATTTTAAATGTAGTGAATTAGGTAAGTACTGGGACCTCTGATC
The DNA here is from genome assembly GCF_048772815.1 of Callospermophilus lateralis. Classification (NCBI taxonomy): domain Eukaryota; kingdom Metazoa; phylum Chordata; class Mammalia; order Rodentia; family Sciuridae; genus Callospermophilus; species Callospermophilus lateralis. The sequence continues at coordinate 90,898,036 of NC_135316.1, read as the reverse complement.
TGTCATCTTGAATATGTTATCTAATTTTTTTTCTTTTTTAGAATCTTTCCTGTATCTTATATTCCAGCGCTAATGATTTAGGATATGAAGGGAAAATTCTTGAGAGAAAATAAACATCATCTCCTCCTTAGGCCTTTCATGGTAAATTTGATGTCTGTTTCTTGATTACTCATAGTTTCTTTATTAGTTCATTTTCTATTGGGTCATTTAGACATTTGGTGACATGAAACAATCCTGCTAGTAACTACTGGATCCTTAGTAGTCTGCCCAAATATCACCTGTCCATTGACAGTTTGAAAGTTCCCGACTGCCCCTATTGGGAGTGGTCATATCAAATTATGCAAGTGCCTCATGGCCCTATGTGAGTTTTGTCCTCTGAAGAGCTATAGCTGCTATCTTTTATGATTCACAAGTCTGAACTCTATGGCCATGAGAAAAATTGATTATCATTGACTCTAGAATTAGATTTTGGTAGTGGGTGTCCTTGCCTTCTCTTCTCCTAGCTATCCACCTATCAAATCCTGCCTAGAGTTTTGTCCATCTCTGGTACCTATGAGAAGATCAACATATACAATGAACAAGATATATTCAACCAGGGGATAAATATCAGACTGTGCAGATAGGGTTCATAAGATCTTCTCTTGATATTTTTCTTCCCTTGATATTTTTCTTCCCTATAGAAGGAAAGGTGAGGAAATTTAAGTTATTTTTGTGAACTGTGATCAACCCAAAGGCAGTAGTACTGTTGTTTCTGTTAAAGTGATTCTTCTAAGAATGATGTTAGAATTTTCACTAGCTCTAGCAACTGATACTTCCCTAAATGCATCACATATTTCGTTCTCAGCTATGGGTCTTATATCTAATTCCAGGAATGCCACCCCACAAATCACAACTTATTTAATTATCACAACAATGCATAAAATGTTTTATTCCACTCTGAGAATGAAAAACAGGTGGTTCATCCTGCAACTAATAAACTATAAATCTATATTTTAAATAACTTCATATATAATCAAACTCCAAAACTTGGTATATCTGGAAGAACTAGATAAGATTCCAAAATATGTAAAGATCATGTATTTATACATGTTGAAAGGGATTCTAAATGTGATGATTCCTACTGTGTAGAGTTCTCCTTTAGGAACCATTAGAAATGATAAGGAATGGCATGTCAGTCAATACTATTTGAATAAAATGAGAATATTCTAGTGTGGCTTTCAATTTGGGCTTCTTATAAGATATTTGTATTCTTGATCCAGGTCCTTTATCCCTGTGTTCAAGTTCCTAAGTTGAATATTGAAAAATTCATAGCTTCTGAGTCATAGGAATATGGTAAGAAATTAATCCATTTTGAATAATGCATGTAGAATGCTCTTGGCCTTACAGTAAGTACTCAAATAATTTTGTTTTGATCATGAGTACTACCACCACCACCATCTCTCCACCTATGCACTAGCCATGCATACAGAGGGAAGTCAGATCATCCTTGACTCACTCAGAATTCTTTGGTAATTTCTCCAAAGATACTTCACATTTTGTGAGCCAGAAAAAAAGAGTACCATCTTTCTGTTCAAATTAAATGGCAAAAAATCGTAAAAGTTTATCACAGCTATACCACTTCTAATAATTTGGAGATTTTATTCTCTTTAAGATTTTGAGTCAGTTTTAGGGGCATTATTTTAGTCCATTTTTATTACCTTGTTTGGTATATAAATGTGGGTTGTCTTGCTCTTGTTTCACAGCTACTATCTCCACAATTTTAGCCCTTGCTTTCAAAGAAATTTTTGCAAGACTGCCAGTTGGAATAAGTAATTAACACTTCAGCTCAGCTCTGAAAGGGGAAAACAACTGTGGCATACAAACTCCTGCCAAAGTCAGTGCTCTCACCCAGAAAATGCCTGAAATACTCATCAGGGCACTTTCAATTTCACTAAAGAAGAAAAGAAAAAAAAAAAGGCAAAATGATCAAAATGGAACTTTACCAGCTTATCCCGATCCAATGTTGGACAAAATGAAGGTGGAGAAAACAAGTGAACTGAAACAGCATGTATCAATACCGAGAGGCAACATCTCATTAATAGCACATCAAGTGGAAGATGGCAAACTACAAAAATTCTTGGTAATACAATGCATTTCAAGCACTAAAAACAACCAAAATCATACTATATGTTGTTTTATGATAAATACATAACAAAATTTTGAAACACTTATGGGACTGATGCATGCCAAACTAGATGATAATTTTTTTTTAGGTGAGAGTGGAGGAGCAGGAATAGGTGGATTGAGAGGGGTCTAGGGGAGTTTAGGACTTAGATTTTGTATCTTAATCTGAGTAAAGTGTTCATAATTCTATTGTCTTGTACAATTTGTGAAAATATAATCTATTTCAAAGTAAGTAAATAATTGCTCTCGGTCAATACATTTCATAATAACTAACTGTAGGAAGAAATGTTGCAATGATTCAACATATGTCTGAACAAATTTCAGTGCTATTTTGAAGAACACTAGGGATTTTTCTGTTAATGTGGATACTTGCTGTGTGAAGAAGCAGTTGAATTTCTTCCACACTTTTTTTTTCACTGCTATTTCTATCAACCATTGTTCCTCACTGAAATAAGTATAATAGATCAGAAGGAAGTAAAATAGATCAGATTCTTATCCACAAATCTGTTTTGAGGTGAAAAGTCTAAAGATCACCAGGGTTCTGAATCTGCTATTAGGAGCTTAATATGCTTCCTCCTTCACCTTCAGTTTAGGGATTTGTTGTTCTAAAACATTACTACTATATTATTCAGGATTTCCCAGAGAAAGTGAACCAATAGGATGCATGTGGAGACACACACACACACACACACACACACACACACAAGATATATATATATATATATATATCTTGATATGGGTATGCATTATAAAAAAGTATATATTTGCTAAAATTAATCCTAATATCCATTAAAAATTTGTAATGCACGAAAAGAGAGAGAGACAAACACTTATAAGGATTTTGCTTACATGATCTTGGGGACTGACAAGTACCAGGATCTTTTATTAGCAAGTTAGCAAGCTGGAGACCAGGAGGAAGACCGGAGAGCCAGTGTACCTGACAGGTAGTTCTGGTCCAAAAGCCAGAAGCCTCAAGACACAGAGAAGCAAGTTTCAGTTTGAGTCTGAAGGTCGGAAAAACTTTACCAGCTTATCCTTCTGTCACAGCTCAGAGCATCTGTCTGGAAGGGTTCCTTCTTCCCAGGATGATCTCAGCTTGAACAGTCTTCAGCAGACTATATGAGACCTGTGTGTGCTAGGGAGGACAGTCTCCTTGATTGACTCCACAAATCCAGATGTTATGCTCATCCACAGACTTCCTCACACATCACCCAAGTTTGCAAATATCTGGGCACTCGTTTAGTTGACATATAAAAGTAGTCATCACAAATACAGATAAAACTTCCTGTCTTCCTGTTACTTTCCATAAAAACACTATTTACAAAAGAAAGAATGAGTCAAATCCAATTCTGGTTACTTTATTTTTTTTCCTGGAAATTCAAATACATTCTCAAGTATCAACCGAAAACTCTACTCTATCTTGTATAATTAAAATTTCTCTGCCACTGCTAATATTTGCCTCTCAAAGTTATTTGCTTCTAAATATAACGTGTATTTAACAAGAAATAATAATGATTGTTATCTACTTTTGCGTAGCCCACAAACACAAACAAACAATAACACCAAAAAAAGGCCAGAAGGAAGTATATAATACACAATGATCCTGAAACTAAAGATTCATAGAATATCTCACTTCAAACTGACAATAGTAATACCATGAAAAATCATTCATTTATTGAGACAAAATATAATAATTAATTTTAAGTATAATCTCTTCTTTGTAATCTACTACTAATATTCATTGGAATAAAATTTAATTTAATGAACTTTTAAAAAATTCTAAGTGTCTCTATCTTCAATGGTACCAGTTGAGTTCCAACTTCATATTATCCTTTGAAAATGAAGTTAAATTACAAGTATAGCAGCCAATATTTTCATAAACAGTATATTGATTTATGGTTTAACTTGACAACTTCTGTTATTTTTTAATATTTAATAAAATTTGAGAGAATATTTTAGAGTCAAACAGACTATATTATTTCATCTTTTCTTGATCTAATTGCATATGAAATAGTATTTCAGAAATAATACCACAAATACGTTCAAATAATGACTGCTTGATACTTAACATATACTCAATTGTGATATTCTTTCATAATAAAATTTTGTTTTTTTGAAATACTGGTGATCATCTTTTTCTTCAAAAAATCAACAATCCACAAGTTACAACAACTTTTTTTTTTTTTGTATTTTTTTGTTGTTCACCATAAGACTGGTTGAAGAGAATATGCAGACTACATTAGTACTATGCCTACAAAACTATGAAATGTCCAGTTAAAGTTATTTGGGGGGTTCAGTTTTAATGCATTATACATTTTTTAGTGCATAGTTGGATTAATTATGTCAAATGTATACAGTTTTATAATGCATACCTCTATCAAAATTATAGATTATGTCTATCTGCCCAGAAAAATTCCTGTGTCACTTCTCAGTCAATTCATATTCTGCACTTTGGGCCATCAATAATCTGAGTGTAATCACCATTTCCCTTTTCTTGGAACTTTGTGTGAATAGAAGATTACTAAATGTATCTTTTCAAATCATTTCTTTCACTCATCATACTCTTTTGGATTTGCTGGTTGTTGCTATGTCAGTAGTTTTTTTTATTTGGATTGCAGAATATTATTCCAGTGAATAAATTTGCTATAGTTGCTTATCTGATCTTATCACTAAACATCTGGCTTATTTCCAAGTTTAGGTTATTATGAATAAAACAACAACAACAAATATTTTTGCATAATTCTTTTTATAGGAATATGTTTTCATCTTTTTCAGATATATACATGCTTTTTCTGGTCATAGAACAGATCTGTGTTTAATTTTGTTTTTTTCAAATTTGACATTTTATTTTTTCCAGAGTCATCATATCATTTTTAAAAATTTATTTATGTATTCTAATTTGTTATACATGAAAGCCGAAGGCATTTCAATTCATAGTATACATATAAAGCACAATTTTTCATGTATCTGTTTGTACACAAAGTAGAGTCACACCATTCATGTCTTCATACATGTACTTAGGGTAATGATGTCCATCTCTTTCCACCGTCTTTCTTTACCCACATACCCCCACCCTTTCTTCCCTTCCCTTTGCTCTATCTAAAGTTCCTCTGTTTCTCCCATGCTCCCCCACCCCATCCCCGTTATGGATCAGCATTTGTTTTGGGGGATATCTGCTTACCTCACTTAGCATAATATTCTCCAACTCCATCCATTTATCTGCAAATGCCATGATTTTATTCTCTTTTAATGCTGAGTAGTATTCCATTTGGAATATATACTACATTTTCTTCATCTATGAATAGATGAATAGATGTAGTATATATTCTACATTTTCTTCATCTATTCATCTATTCATAGATGAAGAAAATGTAGTATATATTCCACAGTTGAGCTATTGTGAATTGTGCTACTATAAACATTGATGTGGCTGCATCACTCTAGTATGCTGTTTTTAAGTCTTTGGCTATCGACCAAGGAGTTGGATAGCTGGGTCAAATGGTCTTTCCATTCCCAGTTTTCCAAGGAATCTCAAAAAAACTTTCCATATTTCTTGCACCAATTTACAGTCCCACCAGCAATAAATGAGTGTGCCTTTTCCCCAACATTGTCTCCAACACTTTTTTAAATCTTTATTTTGTTTACTTATTTATTTTTTATGTGGTGCAGATATCTCACCCAGTGCCTCACACATGCTAGGCAAGCACTCTACCACTGAGCTACAACCACAGCCTTGTTGTTTGTATTCTTAACAACTGCCATTCTTACTGGAGTGAGATGAAATCTTAGAGTAGTTTTGATTTGCCTTTCTCTAATTGCTAGAGATGTTGAGAATTTTGTCATATATTTTTTGGCTGATTGATTATCATCTTCTGAGAAGTGTCTGTTCAGTTTCTTGGCCCATGTTTTAATTTTTTTTTTTTTTTGGTTGTTGTTGTTGTTTTACATTCTACCCAAAACATTTGAGTCACTTTGGTTGCTCAACTTTAATGGAATTGAGTGGTTTTTTGTTTTGTTTTGCTCTATTGTTTGTACGTTTTTTGTTTGTTTTTAGCCATTCTGAAGGATATGTGTTGATATTTCATTGCACTTTTAAGTTGAGTTTATCTGATGAACAACATATTGAATACCTTTTCATGTGTTCATGAGGCATTTTAATTTTTAATTGTTAAGTATCAGTTCAAGATTTTGCAAATTATTTTGCATTGTTAGAATTTTATTAAGGAGTTGTAGTTGTTTTTCTATATATTTAGGGTTAAGTACTGTCAGATATCTTAAAATATTTTTTTTTCCCAACCTTTGTCAAATCTATTTACTTTTTTACAGGGCTTTAGTGAAGAACAAATTCAATTTTGATAATATAAAATGTATGAAAAAGAAAATTTGCCTACATTAAGGTACAAAATAGTCTATATTTTCTTTAAGAAGGTTGACAGTTTTGTGATTTTTACTTTTTATATTTACATCTTAAATGTTTGGTCATAGAATGATCTGAGTTTTGTGTATTGTATAAGTTAGAGATAAAGTTTGTGTCTTGCTTGATTTTGTTTTTTGTGTATCTATTCCATGATTTTAAATACCATTAGTTGAAGAGGATTTTCTTTGCCCATTAGATTGTTTAGTGTTGTTGAAAAAAAAAAAATAATTTGTTCACTGGGATGTAAGAGTTAAACACAGAATCAGAAAGGGAAAGTTTTACAACTTTGTTTTATTCTTTCAAAATTGTTTTGGTTGTTCTAGGGTTTTGGAATTCTATTCCAGAATCATTTTGCCATAATCTACAAAGAAAAGCCTGTTGAGATTTTTGTTTAGCGTTCATCAAACCTATAGAGCATTTTAAGGACATTGAACACTTTTGAGTGTTTAGATCCATGAACGTAAGTTATCTTTCACTTATTTGGACCATTTTATTTAAAAAAAAAAAAGATAGCCACACATTGTAGTTTTTTACATAAAGATCTTAAAAATCTTTTATGAAATATAAACACAGAGCCAGGCATGGTGGTGAACGTCTGTAATCCCAGAATCTTGGGAGGCTGAGACAGGAAGACGGAGAGTTCAAAGCCGGCCTCAGCAAAAGCAAGGTGCTAAGCAATTCAGTGATACTCTGACTCTAAATAAAATACAAAATAGGTCTAGGAATGTGGCTCAGTGGTAAGTGCCCCTGAGTTCAATCCCCTGTTCTCTGCCCCCCAGGAACTTTTGATACTGGATATTATTATTTTATAAGTTACATTTTTAACTTTTTATTTTCCAAAATTTCAGTACTAACACATAAATATATAATCAATTTTATATACTGTAGCATTATTGAATTTACTTACTAGATCTAGTAGGATTTCCTTTTTTCTTTGACAATTTTAGAATTATCTGCCTACCTAATTATGTCATCTATAAATGATGAAACCTTTATAATTATTTTCTTTAAAACATTGTATTTTTATTTATTTTTTTATATTTACTAAATTTCAAAATGTGAATGATACAAATATGACTTATTTTATAGTAGATCTCCTGAGAAAATCATCCATTTTTATTATTTTCATTTATATCTTGAGTTAAATCCCTATTTTGTTCTTCAGAGGTATTTCTGACTACTTACATCTGTATGCTATATATCCATATCAAGTTCAACATTCCAACTGAATTTCAACTTTTATCTCTCAAAGAACCAAATGTGTTTCCCCTGTATTTAGACCAATGTTATGATTAACAACTCTAAGCTGAATATGTGAAATCAATTTTAATGTCATACTTTACTAATACCATGACCCCTCACAGACACAGTATCCGACACAGACACACAACAATTCAGCAAACCTTAATCAGCCCAGCTCTTAATCATCTTTTGTTCCTTCTTTGCTATCTATCCTCAGTACTACTCACATGATATATGCACATATTTTCATTTGATTTAACAATTCACTGAAAGCGTACTTTTTTCTCCATGTTAAAAATTTTATGACTGTTTATTTTAAAATACAAATCTAAACTTGCAATTTTTTTATAAACATACCTTCAAAGAACCCATTTATGTATATAATAAAATTCAGTTTCTTAACTCTGCATATGTATTTATGCAAGAATAATAGAGAAATTTAGAAAGCAAACTTAAAATTTTTTGTTGCTTTGAATGCTATGTAGAACAAGGCACTGGCTTTTTTAATTAAAAAAAAAGATTTATTTTTTTAGTTGTAGGTAGACACAATTCATTCATTCCTTCCTTCCTTCCTTCTTTCCTTCCTTCCTTCCTTCCTTTCTTTCTATCTTCTTTCTTTTTTTCTTAATATGGTGCAAAGGATCAAACTCATTTCCTTATGTGTGCTAGGCAAGTGCTCTACCACTGATCCACAACCCCAGCCCAAGGCACTGGTTTTTGAAGCTTGCCACTCCGGGTTTTCTCTACCATTTTTCAACCTGCCTTGTGACTTGAAGTCAATTGTTTTTGTCAATAAAATACTTTGTTCTTTGCTTTCCTATTGGGTTCATGCCTTAGTCTGTTCAGACTGTTGTAACAATATATCATAAAGCAGGGTACTTATAAGCACCAGAATTTATTTATCACAATTCCAAAGGCTACTGATTCCAAGATGAATGCAGATTCAGGGTCTGGTGAGAGACTGCTTCTTAGACAGCTGTCTTCACTGTTCCCTCACCCAGAAGATGAGGCTAGCTCATTCTCTGTGTCATTTAATCTCATTCATGATGGCTCAGCATCTAACAACCTCCCAAGGATCCCACATTGTAAAACCAACACCTTGGGATTTAACTTTGAATGTATGAATTTTAGGAGGACACAAACATTCAGATGGTGGCAGTTTAGCTAACGGTTGACAAGCACTTTCAAGAGATAAGAAGAAAGGTAGAAGGTGAGTTTGGGTTGTGCATTCCCAATATATTTCCCTTGGACTGACTCTGTTCCTCACCTGAAGGTCCCTGTCATGCTGACCCCTTCATCTTTTTTTTTTTTTTTTATGGTTTGACACTATCTCTGTGTGCCTCTTTCCTGTTTTTCACCTTTAAGTCATTTCTATCAATTGCTTTCCAAGTTATTCAGGTTTCATGTGCCATCTTTTTCTTGTAATGTCTATGCTATATCTGAAGGAAAGTAAAGAGCTGAAGATGATTTCAAGGGTTTTTGTTACTTTGTGTGTTTTAACATGGTTAAAATATGGACTGGTTCCTGCACATAGACATGGAAGAGTAACACAATTTCAGGTCTAGTCCAGGGTTGATGGTGCTTCACTTCCTAACATCTACCTACATACCCAAATGTATCTAGATTCATTTTCTCACTTATACATTAGTCTCCAATAATGTCAGGCTAAATGTTGCCATAATTTTGGCACATTTTTATCTGTAGTATTTACTCTGCTCTACCCCTTCACCTAACAGCCTATGTAAAATATGTTTAAATGATACATTGTCCTACTGACACTGGCCAAATTTTCATTTTCTCTAACCATTTCCTAATTAAATGTATGTACAATCATTTTTCTGTTCTTCAGCCTTTAAAATGTAATTTCTCAATCTAGATGGGACTTTTTTTTACCCAATGGAAAGAAAACAAACAAACACTATTTGAGCTTCAAATAAATACTACTTAACTATCAATATGTAACAGGCATCTAATGAAGACTGGTTGATTATTCTCATAGGTATGTAAATACGCATGTAGATTAATGTAATACAGTTTTTTCCTGCATCCTGAATATTTAAGTTGGCTATTGATAAGAACAACTTGATAAGGAAATTCAGACAGCTCTATCTGCTTAGTTTAGAACAGATCCCTTAATTAAAACAGATACATACAAATTTGGAAAAGTGCTAAATTTCTGAATTGTAAAATGAAATAGCAAAGAGCCTTAAAGAACATTTAAGGGCAGTACATAATATTGCCGATGAATCATCAGATAATGCATTTCCATAAAAAGTTAGAAATGCATCAGTACCCAAGAATGATATAATGATTCAAAATGGCCAGTCCAAAAAGTGAAATCAGATTCCTGAGTGATTGTGTGCATTGAAGCTCACATGTTACACTGATGCCTGGGACAAATGCCAGCTGAGTTCATTTTATTCAGTATCCTTAAATTACTTCTAAAGTTTACTCAAACACTATTGTGCTTGAATTGTTAGCTAACAATCTAAGCAATAGCTGACTTCTCCCATGAGCCTCACCAGTGCCCATTTTTCCAATGAAGATACCAGAATAATTTAGACTAATTAAAAAAAATAATGTCATATGTGAGATTACACCAAGGTTTTAAAATTCAGAGAGAGAAACCTCTATTTCTTAAATGTTACACGAGATTTTTGCACTGATTTTATTGTAGTTGTTATTGAAAGTCCATATTTCAAACAAAATGACCTCAGTTACAAAACTACATTTGAATAAAAACTTTTTATCACTGACCTTCACAAAGAGAAGTGATCAGAACAAATGTATAAATATGTAAACAAAACTTAAAAATTACACAAACATCCCTAAAAGATAAAATCTTTCACAAACTCTTTGACATAACATAAATGACATTTTGCTTACATCATTATAGAGTAAATTACTTCCAGACTTGAAAAGGATTTTAACAGCATCTATTTTTTGATGCAAATTATCTCCAAAGATATCCAAGAGGAAAAATTACCTGGGTTTAACTTAAATATTTCTAGGGACACAGAAAGTTTACCTCCATTTCAAACCCAACCAATTAGAAGTTCTTCCTGATTCAGGGAAAAGACAATATCTGTATTCCCATAAATTCTATTCCCTTTTCCCTCCATGGAATTATGCAACAAATCTAATTCCTTAGGCAATAACAAATCTTCATATATTTGAAGAAAAATATAACCTCCTAAGATTTCCAGACCAAGGGGCTATATCACTTGACTATCTACCATGGGTGGAGATGTTTCACCACCCTGACTGCCATCATTGCAGCCCACTTAATCAACAGTCCTATCTTAAACATGAAGTACAGAAGTGATTTGTCATGCTCAGAATTTTAGGCGTATTAAATAAAAATTGAAAAATAGAAATTGAATATCAACATTAGTCAACTAATGTACATTAGTCATCTACTTAATGTGCTCAAAGTAATTATTTAATAATAATAGAGTCCATTTAGGAGAGAGAAACCATACAGTAATTTGAACAAGGAAAACTGAATAGAAAATAAGGATTAAATATATTAAAAAAAGACTGGAATAAAAAGGTATCTGATACTAATTAGCAGAGGGAAGTAAAGAGAATTCTAGAGAGTTCAAGAGCTACTACCTTTAAAATTAGGATGGAGCACACAAGAAAAATTATTTCTTTCGGGACATAGGTTTAACCTGTGTTGAAGAGGGCACAGTCAAGGCTCACCTAGCATAGAGTGATTTCTCTAGTTCTTTGCTGGAAGAACTTGCTATTAATTTGCCCCCCCCCCCAATATACTTGAAAAATTTATTTGTAGGAACGTGTCTCATTGGTAGAAATTCACTGCAAAAAATTAAAAAATAAAAAACAAGGAAGGATTTCAGTGGCATCTGCTGTCCTTTGGGTTCTGTGGACCACTGTTTACTGCAAACCTGGATGCTGGAGAATCCATTGCACTACAAGAACTTTGTACCAAAGGAACTCAAAAGCACCAAAGGTTACATGTTCTACAGAAACAGCTTATTATGTAGAAACCAAGCACCAAAGAACCCACATAACCTGCAGGTGCTGAGCCTTGGACAAGTTATACATTCTGTTGAAGCTCTATGCAAGAAGAGTTGCACATGTTTTAAGAGTCAAGCGTAGGAGTAGTCATTTTTACTCTGTTGTCTGTTGCTTGAAATGCCAAATGAGATATGGAAACTAAGCCCTTGAAAAGCCATGTTTAGTGAAAGATCCTGCTAAGGGGAGTGTAAAGAAATGAAGCATCCACTGGTGCAAAGCATGATACCATACCATTTAAAAGGAAAATGGTTAGACAATTTATCCTGGCTTTTGCAGAATAGACAATCAAGTTTGGAATTGGAACTGAGAGTTAATCAATTGATATTACCATTATTAAACAGAATTTTGTTATCCCTTCAATTGTTTTCTAATAGATCTTCTGCCTTAGGTTAGCTTTTTAATGTTTCCTACAATAATTTTAAGAGACTAAAATGATCATCAATCTACAGCTCCCTTATTTAACCACAAATTTATACAGAAGCCATAACACAATATAAGTTTTAGAAAAATAAGGCAATCAGAATTTACAAAATAGTTAAGAAGTTACAGTGAACTTTAGATATATCTGCACACATATAGGCAAGTTATATATTATACCTGAGAATATTACTTAAATTATAAGCTATTCTACTAGAGTTTTATTGGAATAATTTAAGCTTCATCCAGTTTTTGATATCCCAATTTGCACATTGATTTTTAGAATATGGCTAGTGTATTGATCATAGAAATAAAATTTTATTCATCCTTATTATCCAAAAGCCTAAGTCATCACTTATCATAAAATTAATAAATAATAACAATGAGAAAATAACAATGAGAAAGAGAATGAATAAATTCTTTGATATATGAATATCAAATAATAAACGAAAGGATTCTTTGTTTGATGTATATATATATTAATAAAACAAAACATATTTTTTTAATTCTCAAAATCTACCTATAACTCTTGCCTGTCTCATTCTGTTTGTGTCTGTAAATGTGTGTGTGTGTATTGCATATACACAAGTATAAAAATATATAAGAAAAACTAAATATCAACTTTAAATTTTATGCTAATAATGATTTATTAATTTCAATATATCCACTGTTTATGTTTGTAAATGTATTTAATATATAATTAGATTTTAAACATCAATCCATGAAAAAAATGTTTTTCTTCCTTAGAAATTTAGTTATCCTATTAAAAACACCAGTTTTCTAGGAGCAAAAGAATACATTTATAGACGATGTATCAAAATTGGTCTTCAGTTCTTTTCCAAACTTTCAAATTGAACATTCTCCCCCATTGGAGACTTTGGTACATGTCCCTATGCTTTCTCCAACTTTTTGAATGACTGTTATAATGAGATACTTTTACTAAATCACTGACTGATGTATGTCATATTCCTTAAATGTGTTTCTCTCTCTCTCTCTCTCTCTCTCTCTCTCTCTCTCTCTCTCTCACACACACACACACACACACACACACACATAAGAATGCACTAACACATATTTACTCATTAAAGAAACATTGCCTTTAGGCATTTTAGTTATAATCAACTCTGTGTTGGTTAATTTTCATCCAGTAATATCTGTTTTTTAACTAACTAAAAACAATTTAAGGGCATAAATGTTAACTGTATATTGTTACATGTAAGAAAACCATAATTATGAACTGATAGAGGCAGTACATTTATTTGAATATAACCTTTTATATACAATATTATCCACAAACATCCATCTTATCCAGAATAATATACTAATTATTATCCACATTATTCAAAAATACAATATTATAAAGAAAATACAACCCAGAACAATGGAGGTAATTCTAAAATACTACTGTTATGCAGAGTAATATAATAATGCCTTAAAATGTGCTTGGAGGGAGTGTGTACATGCACACATATGTATGTGTATTTTATTAGACACTTGCTACTTTTTAGTCTCTCACCCTAAGTGATTATATAGGAAGATTTTATATTATTATGCAAGATATTGAAAAATGTCATTCCAGGAATGAATCCAAACTAATAAAGCTGGTTTCCTATGTAATCATATTTCTAATGCCTGAAAATGTATCAGCTTCTACCTAATTTGGGACTCCAATTGTGGATTTAACAATCCCTGCTGAAAGTTATTTTAACACTTTCCATACCCTGTCTCTATAAAAACATGAACAAATTATAATTATTTAGTACCATACTGGCCATCATTCTACTTTGTATTATCTAAATTGCATATTATCTTTGAATAGAGCCAAATAAATCAAATGCTTGCTTTAAAAGATGACGATTTTGAGGGTCAAGATATGCTAACATAGATTTGTATTTGTGTCCTGAATCTGACAGCTTTTCTCAATGATGAAACAATGCATGAACATGTATATAATTAAACATTAAATAGCATAGTTTGTGCTAGATTTGTGGTAAGCAGATAGTGAAAATAAGAAATTTTAATAAGGTTATACCATATTAAAAGAGTTGAAAAATAAGATGTAACCAAAACATCTTGTTTTGAGTTCATGTTTTCTAAATATTTATTCTGATGTTGATGAATTTTGATTGACATTTCCCAGTTATGTGCTCCTTTAGATAAAAAAAATGTATGTATATATCATATATATATATATATATATATATATATATATATAGAGAGAGAGAGAGAGAGAGAGAGTATTTTATTCTTGCAATATAAAGCATTCTATATTTCACTGCACTTTTACCATTCCAATAATAATATTATTAAATGTTATTGAAATTATTAAAATTTGGACATTATTAAAATTTGGAAATGTAAAAACACTTAAACTCATAATACTACCATACAGAAATATGGACTAATCCTCAAATATATACATATATTGTGTGTACATATTAGAAACATTAAATTTTAAAATGTCATTATAAAATATCCTTTTCTCAATTATGTTATCGTGTTTTCCTTATGTCATTAAATGTTCTTTGAAATTTGAAATATTTGCCTTGCAGTCATTTATTCAAACATTTATCTACATTTAAATATTTACATTATCTATACTATTCTGTTAGGCTTAATTCTGGGAAGAACATCATCATTCCTTTTAAACTTGAAGATAATCCTAATTATTGCCTTATGATAAAGTCCAAGAATTCAAAAAGATCTACTGAAAAAGAATGAGTATTTTACCTTTCCTTTTTGCAAAATGCCAGTTGACTTTTCAGAAAGATTATACCATTTTGTAACTCCATATGTAGTGAATAAAAAACATCCTACATCTTCAAAATATTCATAATCTGAGTGTTAATTTACCTTCACTTCTTTTGTACACAAATTATTTTCTTCTATCCCTGCTGTATTTGTTTTATTTTGCTTTTGAAGGCACAGCTAAATATAAAACATTAGTTTACATACAAAGACTTACATACAAAATGCCTTGGTTTGATGATCTAAATTACTATTTGCCACTCACATTGAATGCTCTATCAATGCACTTGAAAGAATTGATAATTGTAAAACTGCGTGATGATGAAGACGGCAGCTGTAATATACAAAATGTCTATTTTTGAAGAAATCCACTGCCATACCACTATTCACTTTGTTTCTATTTTATGTGGGACTCTCTTAAAGTAAATCTATGCACTGAATTGAAATCACTTGTTTTTATATTGAGGCAACTTAAAATGTCTTCCAGACAATATAGGAAAACTTTTGTCCACCATTCCTGTTGAGTTAATCTCTAACCTCTTAGTTTGAACTCCTGTCATGTTTTTACATGTCAAAGCATCTTTCCTGCTGCATGTATCATCTGTGTCCCTGTTGGACGACACACACATAAATGTACCAAAATAAAATTTTTATGTGCTGATACATATCTGGTAGTATGAGTGTGACAAATTAGGCTTACTCCCTGTGCAAAGAAAACACTATAAAACGCATGAGAAAAAGTCACTGGCTTGGATAAAAAGGCTTTTCAAGAAAATTTCTCAGCGAGAGAAAAGATCTTCCCTACTGGTCTGATCAAACTGCATTTAACGTTTCATACTTCTCAGTAGTCTTTGAAAATGAAAATTGAAAGTTGTAATACAGAAAGAGTACATATGAGTATATTTTCATACGCAAAGGGGTGACTACAAGAAAGACAAAATAGCCTAACCTAAGTCTCACATTCCCTCCCCTTTCCTCTTCCTCTATTGAGAGGGGCAGAACCAAGATGCACCAAGGAATGCATCCAAGCCCAAGTTTGCACAAGAGAATTTGGAGGTTTCAAAAGCACAGATTGAGAGATTTGGGGGACAAATTACAAAACTTAATTAAGAACTTATTAGTAGTGAAAACATTTATCAATACTAGTCTCAGCTTTTCAATCCATTTCAGAGGACCCAACATAGACCTCAAGGTAATGGAAATGCAATGACATGTCTCACATTCAAGCAACTCTACACTAAAGTGGGGAAAGAAATATTTTTTATAAAGTAAATCCTATAAGTTCAATCTACTTTCTCACTATGAGGAAAAAATGTACCCATTTGAAAACTGAGAATTCAGATTTTACAGAGTTGTCAGAGAATAATTCCAAGAAGAGATGACATATTCACTAATTCTTGAGAAGGAGTACTGTAAATAGAAAGAGTTTTAGTGAACAGAGTACTTGTGAGTGAACAGTATCTCCAAATCTGAGAAATGAGATATGTTTATGGAATTGCAGTTTATGTGGTGAGTATATGATACAGAATAGACGTGCAAGAGTGATATAAGCCTAAAAGTACCACTTTGGAATTTGATTAAAGGGAGTATTCTATACTAACCCAGACCTTTAGCATCTGTAGAATGATACAAATCAGTAAATATTGTATAAATATAGAAAACAACAGACCCCAAGTACTATTGAAAGACCTAAGCAATTTCATTCTACTTGGGACCTCATTTTGCTCTGAAACTTAACCTCTGACCTACTGAAGTCCTAAAGTTAGGAAAATACCACAGAAAAGCTCTATGGAAACAGTTCTCAGAAAAGCCGTAGATGGTTATCTCCTAATATAGGCCAAGATATCAAAATATCTGAAATTCCAGATGGCCCCCACCTAGGTGTGGTGACCAATATCTAAACCAGAATCCACATACCCCCCTTGCTACATCCTCACGATTTAAACCAATCAATTTTAATTTCGTCAACCCCTTGACTAACCAATAATACTTTCCAGATTCTTTCCCGCCACTTGATACACTAATCATGTTTTAGAGTTGTTATTTGATTTTTCTGCGGTGTGTGATGATTGGCTAAGAGATGCTATGATGTATATGGGGGTCCCTGCCTTCTCCAAAGAATGTATAAAACTGCTGCATACTCTGGGCTGGGGGCCTCTCAGCGTCACCTGTTGCTGCCTGTGCACAGAGGACCCAGCTAGCTCGCAATAAACACCTCTTTGCTGCTTACATCGATCTTCGTCTCTGGTGGTCTTTTGGTGGTCCCGAATTCTAGCATAACACTATGATTTGGATTTGAACAAAATTTTAGATAAATTCAGAGACCACAAGTCCCACTAACATCCAAATGGAAAATGTCGATTTAAATTAATTTGACCATTGATTTAATCAATGTTTAATATGACTAGTCTTTTCATATTCTGTGATAAAATAATCTGTATTTTAATTGTAGTTCTACTCATTTATTTGATCCATTTATTTGTGTAATGAATTTGATAAATATCTTGGTGTTTGAAGAATATCTGCAAGCCAGTTACCAAAAGGAAAAAAAGGATGAAGATTTAAGTTGTTCTTGTTTATAGTCTAACCACTATTGTTACACAATTTCTTATTTTTATTCTTTCTAGGAACCAGAAGCATCAATACACCTACACTAATGATGTTGGTTCATCTCTAAGTAAAGTTGTTACACCCAGATCATCGGCATTTCTTAGACTCAAACACACCTTTCCATGTTGGGGTGATAATATGCCCAGTTTGGTTGTTCTTACACATTTCATCACTTTTACCTACTTCTCATACAGAATCCACCTTCTCTATATCCAACACCCACAGACAACAGCTTTCTTATTATCCCAAAGAACCAGCTATGCAGCATAATATTTAATTGACTTCATATTAAGGCCTCTTAAAAAATGCTGACCTCATATTTTACCTCATTATTTCCTGTTAATGACATTCCCAAAGAATATTGGTCTCAAGACATTTATTAACTAAAATAGTGGAAATTTCTTTTCATAAGGGACAAACAAGCAGTCCATAATTATTCAGTCGTTCATTACATGAACAATCTATGTGACTGGATGATTATAGAAACACTGTGGCTTTTTACTTTTACTGGAGTAATATATCTCCAATGGTCTTTATGTTGATGCTTTGTTATGTGTTTCAACTCATTTCTTGATGTAGCTATTAAAAATATTAATCATCAAATATTATAGCATGCTTTCAAATGAAAAAATCAAATTATTGCTAAATCGATATTCATTTCTATTTTCCAAGAGCAGCGTTGCTTAAAGTGCCCACCTTCTAGTTTCTGGTGGCAAATCTTCATGACATTGTCCTATTTCTGGATCAGGCCACCAAATCAGCCAAGAGCTTTTAGGAACTATCATAGTAACTTCTTTATCCAAAATAATCAATTCTTCCCCAAGGCCTATGAGGACACAGTAAGGAATCCATGTTTCTCATTTTACTCACAAATGATATCATGGGAATAGATATGGATGGTGAAGCCCACTTTTATTCAGTGTGCTTCAGTACCAAAAACATGTTTTTTAATATGTCAAATTCAAAATACAGTCATAGCTTATAATAATAACAGTTTCTCATCCTTGTTAATAAACATTTAAAATATTAAGGTTGAATTTATTCAGAGGTATCTTTTCTGTGTGCTTATGCAGCTTCATATCATTCGGCACAAAGTTTTATAAATTTTCTGTCTGGAAAATATTCGTAAAGTGTTTCAACTTCAAATTAGAATTAGCTTTTCCATTTATAATGACAGTGATTTTTATAGACCAAATGGTAACAGGTTCAGCAATAATTTTCTTCTCTGAAGGTTCACCAGGAGCTGAAAAATACAAGAATGGAATTTTAAAAATAAATTGGACTTGAATGTACCTAAATGGATATCTTGAGAGTATGAGATCAACACATTGAAGAGTGTAATTTCACTTCCAGAATTAATTTTAACCGGGCCTATTGGTGTTTGGCCATGCCAGTGACTGCCTCTTGCAAGATTTCTGCAATAGATGTCATTGTCCTTGATCATTCCAAAGCAATAATTGAGTCATTTAAGACTGTATGGAAAGATATGGAAAACTCTGTAAGTTGACTTAGGGGAGCCTCCTCAAGATGAGGATCTTTCTGGAAGGGTCTGTACTAATGCATGTAGCACTATGGCCAAGTGTAGAGTCAGGCTTCCTGTCCCATGTGAGAGTCTTTATCAGTTCTAACCACTGAAACAGTACCACCAGTTACAATTTTCTCCTTTATTTTTGACTGTGTGTGCTTTGCTGAAATGTAAAGTGTAAAATGCTTTATCTCATACATTGTTAAAATAGTTACTACCTCAGTATCCATTTCTAGGCCTGATATAAATTGTCTGAAACCCATAACACCCTATCACCTTTGGCCCAACTTCTGCACCCTGTATGATTGTGATATACCCTGCTGGGTCCTCATCAAAATGGCCCAAATCTCAACACAACACACAGCTCTTCACCATCATAAAACAAAATGGTCAGAAACAAGTCCTGTAAATAAGTTTCCTCTTTAACATGTGTTTTATTTAAACTGTGAAGCCACACCCCTGAAGTGATATCATCTAGGGACCTTAAGAAGAGTGTAGTCTCTCATGTCTTTTTTATTCCTCCCTTTTTCTCCCTCTCTATGTTTCCTCCTCTCTACTTTCTCAGCACTCTCTGAGTTTTCTGCTGCCTTTAGAATTCCCTAATACCTCCCATAAGAAACCCTAATGTCAGTGTGATCTGTAAGTAATAAATCTCTTCTGCTTCACACATTTTTATTTGAACTACTCATTGTACCTCACCTGAATGACACACCTGCAGAAACTAACCACACAGGGCTCTGCTAAAGAGTGGCTACCTTGGTTTATGGCCACTTTCTACAGAGAGACCTGAAGACCAAATTAGAAAGAAGCCATAACAATAGAAATCATAAGACCTTGCACACATCCAGGCTTCTGGAATCCAAGTATGAGGACCTTAAGTATATCAGTATTCACTTGTTGGGCCCACAACTTGAATGCTGAGTGTTACTAACTAAAAACGCATTGTGAAGTGACTCTTAGCTTACTTCACTGTGTGTTGAATAAAAGGCACCTTCAGAAAAGTAATACTCAGCCTGTCTCTGTCTAGATAGTTGTTGCTTCTTTCTCACTGTTTGTATATCTCCATCCACATACTGTTTCTTCCAAATATTGACTGAAATTTTTATGAATGAAAGTTAACCTTATCAAAATCATGAACATAAGCAAAAGACTAAACATTTAAAGCATAACAGCTATAAAAGTAAGCGTCCATTTGTGTGTGGGAAGTTTAAACACATCTTCTTAGAGGTCAAATGCAAACCTATTTAGACATTATTTAGACAAACTTACTTGGGCATATTAGACAGCATAAAGTCTGAATAATGGTACTAATAATCTCTCCCATCTCAAGGTAGCAGATATAATAAGAACACTCAAAATCACCCATGGATAGTGAAAAGGTGTTGTCTAAATTATGAAACTTATGTTTCTCTTTGATTTTTTTGTTGTTCTTGCTGTTGATGGACCACAGCTTTGAAGAAAAGGCAATTAGGAGTCCAAGGACCAGAATTTGCGAATTCAGAGCAGGGTAGGGGGCTTGTCTATTTTAGAGAGAGTAAGTGGGCCTTTCTGAGAAAAAAAGAAAATTTTGAACATTTTCCTGCGTCTTTTCCATTTCTGAACTTCTGTGTGTTCTAGGAGCAGTCTCATTCTTCCATTACTGTTTTGCCTTACATACAATTCCTTTCTGAGAAAGTGCCTCCATTAAAGAACTGCGAAAATTAATGTATATGGACAAAACTAATTTTAACATATTGTGATGGTTAATTTTATGCATCAACTTAACTGGGCCAGAGGATACTCAAATATATATGTTCAAACATTTCACTGGGGGCCAGTGTGTGAGGATGATTCGGGATGATAATAACATTTGAATGATTAGATCATTAAAGCCAACTGACCGGCCTAATGTGGATGGATTTCATTCAGCCAACTAAAAGTCTGAGAAGAACCAAAAATATGGCCCTCCTGTGAGAAAGAAGGAACTCCTTCAGCCTGACTGCTTTGAGCAAGGAGAACTCAAACTGAAACCTGGTCTGTTCCAGAATCCCAAGCCTGCCAGCATTCTGATTAGAACTGTGCTGTTAGCTCCCCTGGGTCTTAGCCCTCCCTCCATGGTCACCAGTTTGCTGAGTGCAAATCCTGTGACCTCTCAAACTCCTTAATTGTGTTACCCAGTTCCTTATAAAGTATCTCTTTTATTATATTTTTTTTTGTAATAGGAGATATAGATATATCTGTTCTGCTCTGTTTCTCTGAATACCCTGGATGAATGCACACATGGGCACATCTAATCAATTGAAGAAATTTTAAATTTGGTCAACACATTGAGCACCTCAGCAAGAGCTCTAGTAATTTCCTGGGCCTATTTACAACAGAAACGGTGGATATGATATCTGCAGCCTTTGAGTTGAGAATGTGGAATACAATAGAATGTGTCATGGCACAAGACTTTTTTTTTCTGTACTGCATGCATGACTACTCCTGTAAATTTACTCTTTTGATGTTATCGTTCCTCATTTCTGAAGAAAATATCTTAAGGAGTGTGAAACTCTTGATTTTATTGTTTTTAATATTTTTCAGATGTCGATGTACCTTTATTTTGTTTATTTATAGGTGGTGCTGAGAATTGAACCCAGGGCCTCACACATGCTAAGCAAGTGCTCTGCCATTGAGCCACAGTCCCAGCTCCTCTTTATTTCTCTCTGTTGTTGTTGTTTTTACTTTATGGTTAAAAAAAGTTTATGAAAACTTTATTTTCAAAACAATCACATTCATATATTTAAAGTTCGTATCCCATGAAATACCAAACTTCTGATATATATATATGATATCATCTACCTACGGACCTTAAGAAGAGTGTAGTCTCTCATGTCTCTCTCTCTCTCTCTCTCTCTCTCTCATGTATAAGACTACACTCTTATTCATGCTGGGCAAGCACTCTAACATGAGATAAATCTCCAGTCCCCAAGTAAGTTTCTATATCTATAACTGTTGATAACACATATATACATATGTGTATTATATATCACATCTCTCTCTCTCTCTCTCTCTCTATATATATATATATATATATATATATATATATATATATATATATATATATATCCCTGTCCCAGGAATATCCTGCCTTTCACCCAAGACACCCAAAAGTGCATCTGAGGCTCACACTGTTGCAACATGCATGGCCAAACATAGACACTGGTGAGGGGTAATGGAGAATTAAGAAAGACACACAAACACTTATAGAGAAAAAGATGGGACCAGGTGGGACACCGATCTTGAATGGAGCAGTGACCCAGAGCTAGCTCAGCACCTTTATTTTATAGGGTCTCACAATCAGGAAGTTAAAACTATAAGGGTATTGTTCTTTGTGCACTAAAAGGTAACAAAACTAGAGTCACTTTTGTAGATACTCCACAGTTACAGTGCTAGGAATAGCCTGTTATTTTCCCGCTGCACCTAGGAATCTGATTGTCCAGAATTTCTGCAAAGCAGGCAGGCTTGAAGTCTGTAGCAATTGCAATATATTGTGATTTTTCTTCCTATGCTCAGAATTTCCCAGAGGAAAGTGTCTGAACTCAAGGTCAAGTCTTTCATGGTTCTCTATCTTTGCACAAAACTTCCTCAGGCAGAGTTTTACCTTAGCTCCTGGGCAATCTTGTCCTGCACCTTTGCATAGAAAGTTCCCAGAGCAAAGCTTAGCCACAGCTCCAAGGCAGTCTGAGACCATGATCCAAATCACCATTTTCCACATGCATGCAGACACTCTAGTCTAAGTGTACCAGCTGCATCTGTCTTCCCCTTACTATATCCACCCACAATTTCCAGCCTCAAGCCCTTACCTGCCCTGATCACCATATCCCAAAAATGCCCCTTGGTAATACCTTGCTCTTAGCTGTTCTAACTCTTCCTATGTGTTCTAATCCCTAATGGAAAGAACAAGGAAGAGACTCTCCTGGGAGCTGGAAGTGAACTCAGAATCATTTATCTGGGTGATGGGCACCTCAAGATCATTGCAATTGGGACCATGTGGTCCAGGAGTCATGTCTTTTTGACCTCTTGATCTCTTGAATTTCTCGATTGAGGAGAGATACAACTGAGAGTGAGGCAGTTGGAGTCTCTCTGAACTAAAGCACAGGGCACAGAAGTGAGAGGCTCCCTCTTGCCTGGAGTAAGGTACATAGTATAATCTATACTTAATCTCTTTTGATTTCATCTAGCACTTAACCTTTAAATGTTTGTATTCTGATGAATGTTCTCAAACTTTTCCTTCTGTCTTCCACAGAATTAAAAAAAAAAACCCAATTGCCTAGTTCTATCAACATACTGGCTCAGAAAAAATAAAAAAGAAGAAAAAAAAAGAAGAGGGGGATGAGGAGGAAAGAAAGAAATGGTATGCAAATTAGTTTTAAAGTATATGATGTAATATTATTGTGTACTCAAAACTGTACAGATCAAGGTTTTGCTCCCAAAGAACTGTGTCAGTTTGCCATGTTCCAATATTTTTCCAGCACCCTGTGCTGGGATTATTAAAAGTGTTTCTCCATTGATCCACCCACCAGCAGTTCTTCAGGAGTTCTCTTAATCTCTGGGTCAAAAGCCATTGTCAAGAGCAAAACAAGATCAAGAGCCTCAAAAACCAAAGAGGGAAAGGACAGAAAGGACAGTAGTGGAAGCTGCCGGGGAAGCCAATCTATCTGTTAAAGTGAATGGTTTTCTCACCTGGAGTCACAAGCACATTCCGATTTGTCATTATTCCCACCTGCCTTTCAGTTTCAGCTTTCCAGCTGACAGGGCTTTTCCTGTAATACCTGTCCTCCCTTGGTTCATTCTGCTTCCCTCATTGATTTATTGACTGCACTCTTATACATTTTCATTTTGATTTTACTTTTTTTCCCTGTTTTTAAACAGCCCACACTCCATGTGTGTGAAGATAAAAAGTTATATCAGGGAGACAAGAGCAAGTTGATAGAGAAAACATAGTTCTTGGAAGCAGTGAAATTTAGGTACACAGTCCGTATGTGATCAAGGTCTCAGGCAAGTTAACAAACTCTTAAGGTCTTAGATTGCTCATCTCTAAAATTAGGGAAATAGCTATATTTCCTATGGTGTCATGAGCTGCATAAAAATGTTTTGGTCAACAATTTCCTATGAGCTCCTAACACTGTAGCTGTCTTAATGTCATAGCACACATATTTTTGATGATGCTGGAATAAACGAATCCACTGTGCTGCCAGCCTTATAAGACTACAGCACAAACAATCATATATGGTACCTCATGCTTGATAATGACAACAAGCAGCTGTGGCACTGGTTTATGAATTCCCTATGCTATAGTTTGGTTGTATTAGAGTGTACTCCTTCTACTTATACAAAAAGTTCACTGGGAAACAAAATTGCAGGGTTACTCAGCAGCCGCCTCATTTGTTTCCATGCCTGCTCTATCTCTGGATTGCTTCAACAGGACAGACATGTCCAATGATTAACCTATACCACCCACATTTGTGTAAGTGCACTCTTGAAGTTTGCACAGTGGGGAAGTTGTCTAACATTGTACTTCTCAGATGTGTCCCTATGCTCCAGTGACATATGACTGTGTAAGAAAATGTAGGAGTTTCTCAGCATTTAAAGGAACTTACAATAATCTTTTCCCTTGCCTTCTTTCTCCCACCAAATGATCAGTTTGATAACGTTGTCTATTAACAAAATAAGAAAAACATTTACATCTATTGACTAAATGTTTCCTTCTTTTATTTTAAATTGACAAAACTGTATATATTTATTGTACATAACATGATGTTTTGAAATACACATACAAATGTGAAATAACTAAATTTGCTAATTAATATATGCATATATATCCTTATACAGTTAACTTGTATCTTGAGAAAACTTAGCATCTACTCACTTGCATTTTTTAAGAGTTCAGTATATTGTCACATAGATAACCTCAATAAAACAAGTTTAAGTTGCTGAAGTACAGGTTATAGAGTTAGAAAAAAAGCTCAATCAATGTTTTTTTGAATAGTGCATTCACAGCAATCAAAAAGAAAGCAAAACTACTCAGAAGAAATGCAAGTTAAATATTAACACAATAATAGGACCACATCCTTAATGTATAAAATTTCTGGCATTCCAGGGGAAAGAAATTTCCCTTCTCTTAGACTGTATCTACATATGTCCAGTAAAGAATGAAATTACTTCTCTAAATTTTAACTTATTTTATACTCTCTTCTGGTCAGGGCCCCGTATGTTTAATAGTGAAATCCCCTGGAAAGCTAGACAACAATAGATAACTTCCAATCTTCATCTCTCACCTTTTCTCCAGCAACCAGAACTGATCATTACTCCTGTGTATGGAAATAAAGAACACTGTTAACAATATTTGTAATTTCTAGATGTTTATTAAAATGTAATTTTGCTTTCACTTATATATGTAAGTTAAAATGAAAGCTGATCTCACATAGAGAATAGAATGCAGTTACCAGATGCTGGGAAGTAAACGGGGAAAGAAGGGTACAGAGATGATTGTTAGTGTGTAAGCGGTGCAGTTAGATAGGAGGAATAACTTCTAGTGTTGAGTAAGATATCTATGGTTAGTAGTAATTAATTGAATACTTAAATGTTAGTAGAAAGGATTTTAAATGTTCCAAACACAAAGAGAAAAGATATGTTTGAGGTGATAGATATACCAATTACACGGGAATGATCATTACATATTGTATATGTAAATTAAAATGGCATACTGTACCCCATAACTGTGTACATTTACTATGTGTCTATTAAAACAAAAATATATAAAGGTACCAAAGCTTAGAAAAATATTTCTATATAACTAATACATCTACATAAAATTTTTCAAAATTCTAATTTTAATGTGGGATATTTTATGAGTTTGATAGTTTATCATGATTAGGTTAAATTAACTTACTACTGGAATAAAAAATTAATATGCTTAACCAGAAATTTCTTCTTTTTATTTTTTAAAGAGAGTGTGAGAGAGGGAGGGAGAGAGAGAGAGAGAGAGAGAGAGAGAGAGAAGTTTTTAATATTTATTTTTTAGTTATTGGCAGACACAACGTCTTTGTTTGTACGTGGTGCTGAGGATCGAACCCGGGCCGCACGCATGACAGGCGAGCGCGCTACCGCTTGAGCCACATCCCCAGCCCCAGAAATTTCTAATGAGAATGTTACCTTTATAAAACTAGGAAATACTTTCAAATGTTGGGTGCTATATGAAATATGATTATTCAATCACATTTAGTAGGGCAAAAAATTTATCATTCATATTGACAAAATTACATTGATATACATGAAGAAAAAAGTTGTAAAACTTCTTCCCACTATAGGTTTATTAAAAAATTAAAATATCCAAATTTTCATTAATGAAAAAAGATTTAAAGACTAGATAATATATTATATGGACATGTTTTTTAATAAAACATGTCCATATAATATATTTATTAGAATATGACAGCATATTTAAAGGGTAGCAATTCGTCTCAACAAACATTAGGAATTGGGGTAAATATGTGTTATTTAGTCCTAGTTTTGGTATTGTGTAGATCTAGCAGGTATTAAGATTGAGAGGTATAAGTGTCTCAGTTTAAAAGTGAGTGCCACTGGGCATTGTGGTGCACAACTGTAGTCCCAGTGACTGGGGAGGCTAAGGCAGGAGGATGTCAAGTTTGAGGTCAACTTCTCAAGTTTTGTCTCAAAATAAAAAATAAAAAGGGCTAGGGTTAGGGATGTGGCTCAGTGGTTAAGTACTGCTGGGCTATACCCCCAATACACTACCTCCCATTCCCCCCACCAAAAAAAAAAAATAATAATAATAATGGTGAGTACCAGAAATCTCTAGCCCCTCCATTTAAGGGATCTTTGACTTTGTTGCTAGTTAAACCATCAAGCCTGACTGAAGGATCTCAACTGAAGCAAGTTTTATGCCCAATCTATTCACTGGTGACTAATATGTGTAGCACCGTGAATCATTGGGTAATGTTGTCTGCAGAAATGCAGCAACCACCAGTCTGTTCTGTCATTGGCATGCTGTTCCATGCAAGAGAAGGCCACCTCCATTAAATCCCCAAGTAGAATATTATATGCTTTGCCCATTGAACTCACAAGTTTTCTTTGTTTAAAACATCTCCAGAAAGCCTGACTAGGTGCCTAGTTAAGTGTCTGTTACATTCTCCTAGATAGCACTCATATTGTGGTATGACATCAGTCAATGCAGTTGCTATTTAGGCACATTTGCACTATTGCATGCATACAGCAAGTAAGCCTAGAATCACAAGAAAATGTTAGAACATCATTGTGACTTTATGACTTCTAAAATGCAATGACAAGAGACTTGGAATTCAGATGAAGAAGTCAGACTTGAGAAAACTCAGCATATCACTCGTTCTTAAAAGGGCTGGACTATGAATAAAGATATTCTAAGTAGGATCACCAACAGAAGGTCTTGGAATTTTTTCATGCTTACGTGAAATGGTTAATCATCTAAATATTCCATCTGAATTTTAAACCCACTTAAAATCTCAAACTGTGCCATCTCAAAAGGCACAGTTTGAAATTTTAGTCACTTTCCTTTTAAGAAAAAATATGATATCTTTCATGTATCACAAGGAAAGAGTGGACATCTGGGAAAATGATTTTCTTTAACTCACTACAACCTAATTTAATCTTCAGCCAAAGACCTTAAAATCTCTGAATCTCAGAGTTTAAATATGAAAAGTGGAAATTATGGCATTTCTGAACCATGATTATGGTAATAATTATGCAGAAAGTCTTCAAAAAATTAGAAACTATAAATAATTCATATCTATAAATTTTAAGTATAAACAATAAATTAATGCATGACAATGTTGGTTGTAATAATTATATAATGAGATAAGACTAAAGAAAACATTTATGCAACTATATATGATAATACCTGCTCCAACATTATGCCCAAAGAGATTTGCCTTGATTAAGGCTTAGTTTCTCCTTGGTCTAATGAATCTTCAATTGTTGGAGAAGTGGCTTTAGTGAAGTTTATAACACAGTTTAAATGGCATATGAACAATTTGTCAATGTTCTTTAGTAGCAGTGTTATTGGAAAAAATATGTAAAATAGCATTTTGGAAAGACAGGGGTTAAAAGGAGTAATTTTTGGAGTGTGGGCATTTGAAAAACAGTGTAGGTTACCTATCCAGCTCACCATCTTGCCACAAACCTGGTTTTTCTAGGTTTGGCTAAATTGCCTCTTCCTAAAACTCAGTTTCCCTAGCTGTTGTGAAATAATTTTTAAAAGAGGAATTTTACCACTTTGTGGAATTAGTATGATGGTTTTTCAGAAAACAAATATTTTATCCAGATAATATTTATTGAGACCCTACCTTGTTTGACACACTGGTTCTCAAATGATATTTTATGTAGTTTTAGATGTTGATTCAATGTCTCTCAGGTGCTATCATTCATTTATAACAAACCTATATAAACCAGAAAGATGTTTATCACAAGAAACATAATTTTAATTATAAAATAAATGTTGCTACAAATTTCAGGGATATTTTCCAAGCAAGGGCTACATAGATCAAACAAAATCAGGGTATCGGAGCATCATTATTACTCTAATTTAGCTAAAAATAGTTATAATTTTAGCTGTATCCAAAAGAAGTGCCCTTGCAACCTGCATTAAATTTGTATAAATAGGTCTATGGCACATGCCTATAATCCCAGCAACTCAGAAAGCAGAGGCAGGAGGTTCATGAAGTCAAGGCCAGCCTCAGCAACTTAAAGAAATCCTCAGCAATTTACTGTGACTCTGTATTTAAAAAAGAAAGAAAGAAAAGAAAGAAACAGAGCTGGGGATATAGCTCAAGCACCCCTGGATATAGTTAAGCACCCCTGGGTTTAATGCACAGCACAGAGAGAGAGAAAGAAAGGGGGGGAGGAAGGAAGGAAGGGGAAAAAAAGGAAGGCTAAAAGTTTGTATAGATAGACCTATGAAGCCTCAAGGTGACTAGCAGGAGGATGGGAGGTTTTGACATCTGTCTACACAATTATCTATTTCTTCCTGCATCCTACCCTATACTTAAGTTATAGAGTCAAGTAGCATTTCTATCATTTAGGATTCTCTCAAAATTTCAAGGGTACTTTCAGCATTTAGACTGAGGAAAGATTGGAATGTCTGACTTAAAGCAACTATCTCAAAAAAAAAAAAAAAAGAAACCAAGGTGATTTTTAGAACAAATATCTGGCCATTCAAGACTGTTCTGCCATATGGTAAAACACCAGTCCTTGTGTGGTTGAGGTAAGGAGGGAGAAGGATTAGATGTTTTCCTGAATGGGCCAGCAGAGACTTGTTTAACTTTATTTGCATATTCAGCTTCTGCAGTGTAGATGTTCCTTCACTAAAAGGAAGCACTGGAATAAGCAGTAACATCATCTTCTATCCTTTAAGGTACAGTATCCTTATGAGAGTGCAACTGGGTGTTGAACATGAAATCTAAAAACCAATGGAAAACAATTCATATATTGATGTATTATGGTTTAGGACCCAAATGGGTCCGGAACATGGGCTTATTCTTAAAACAGTAACCACTCTTTCAGGGCTGGCCTCTTTGGGTTTACTTTTTCTCAGCACCTAGTCTCTACAAGTGTGACAGAGTTTGCATACGGTCTATTAGATTTCTACCTAAATGACTACCCCCTTCCAAGATTGCCTCCTGAGATGATTATAGGCCACTTTGATGGGAGATTTAGGAATTCCAAAACTTTTCAGTAATACATTTAGAGACAATTTGAGTTACTCCCAACAGATGGCTAATTGCATCTATTGTGTGGTGATTTAGCTCTCAGAGGCAATCTTATTACCCAGTTCTTGTTTGAAGAGAGGACAGCTCACTGTTTCCATGATGTTGCACTAAATTTGGAAGGAGCATTAGGGATAATCTCCAACTCCCTCACTATACACATAGAAGAACTTACTTTGGTAGAATAAGGGGATACATCACTTATGAAAAAAAAATTAACAAATTCTATCTGTGGGACTGAATATGTAAGACAATGGGCCCTTAGCACTGAAGAGGATGTTTTCTTTAAGTTGCTTAGAAGAAGCTTAAAGAAAATGTGATTGAGATATACATGTACATATATATTTACATGTTATATAACATATACATATATATAAACTATAAAATCAGCAACAAAGAACAACAAAATTATATCATTTGCAGGAAAGTAGATGGAACCAGAGAGCATCATGTTGAATGAAATAAATAAATCATAGTTAGAAACTGAGGGTCATATGTTTTCTTTCAGATTGAAAACCAGAGCAAAATAAAAAACAATAACAACAAAACAAATTGAAAAAAAAACAATCAAAACAAACAAACAAAAAACCCACCAGAACCTTATGTAAATAAAAGGAAGACAATTAGAGTTAAGGAAGGAGATCAAGGGGGGATGGGGAGGCAGCGAGGAATTAAATTAGTCAAATTATGTTATGGGCATGTACAAATATTTCACAATGAACTCTACTGTTAGGTGTAACCCTGATGCACCAAATAAAAATAAAATACAATCAAATTCACAACTAAACAAAAAGAACAATTGTTTTTTTTTTTTAAATAAATTATATAAAAAGAGTGACAATTCACTCAATAATCTACTTGACAAGGTAACTATGATACATGTAATAACAGAAAAGGGAAAAAGAACAATTGGAGCTGATGGAGTTATTCCCATAGTGGGAAAATCTAGGAGTATTTGACAAAGGAAATAATATTTAATCTGAATCCGGAGAAGAAAGTAGAATTTCGAAAAGCAAATATTAGAAGGCCATGGTAATAGTTTTCGGAAGAAGGAGGAAATCATTCTAGCCAAGGCTTACTGGGATTTCATAATGGAACCGAAAATTGTGTTCAGCTCAGTATAATGAGAGATATGGCATTAAAAGTACAAGGAGGCATCAAGTTCTATCCTAAAGAATATATGCTTTATTCCATGAGATTTGTGTTTGAATTCCATTGGAAGTCATGGACAACATGATCAAAGTTAGGAGTGACATAGTCAGAGTTTCGTTTTTGAAAGATAACTCTGCTCTAAAAATAGTGCTATCACACACATGCATACACACAAATAGGCACAAATCCCCTCTACACACACACACACACACACACACACACACACAAGCACACAGATATGGATGGTACTGGTTAGCGTCCTAAGTTGTCTACTGCAAATGGGAGAGATTTTTGAAAAATTATCTCCTGAAATTTTGCAATATCTATTAAGCATGCCTACCTTGCTTAATACTTAGATGACTTTTCAAACATCTTACCTATTAAATTTCTTAGAAACTATCTTCTCACATCTCAAGTAGTGGCACAAATTTATCTGGTATCCACCTAGCTAAGTTTTTGAATAAAAATGTAAAGTTATATTGAAAATTCTAATAATAACAATATTAATGGTAATAATAATAAATGGCAGTAATTATCATTTAGTGTGCTTTTAAGTCAAAGTAATTATGTGCTTTACATGCAGGATCTAAATTATCCTTCACATCAATTGTATCATATAAATGATATTATTGTTACTTTGTAGAAGTATTTTAGAGCTTATAGACTAGCAAAATAAGCCAAAGTCACAAAGATAATAATGAGAATGTATTCAAGAGTTTTGGACAATTTCTTTTTATTTTGATTAAAATACTCCCTTAGAATTGAATTTAAAAAATGAGTTAAAATAAAGGTAGTAATATTTGGTTTATGCCCAAATCCCATGACCATGAGATGATCATTCATTTAATTGCGAGATATTTTATTTACATAGACACAAGTATGGAGAGACCTACTGTTGTAATCAATATAGAAATGCATCTCCTTTGTAATTGAAAATATTTACCCTGGGTTGGGGATGTAGTTCAGTAGCAGAGGGGAAGCTCAGTGGCAGAGCGCTTAGTGTGTGTGAGGTCTTGGTTCAATCCTCAGCAACAACATAAATATTTACTTTTTCCCCTCGGGTGAGTTAAAATTTGTGTTTACTTTTTTGGAGAAACATATAAAAATATTTCTAGGAAAAAAAAAATATTTCATTCTCCAAAGACTCACAGCTTCTAAGAGCAAAGGATCCTTGTGATCAAATTTTATCCTTTCATTTTCAGGCCACAATCTCCAAAACATGATTACCACTATTAGGAAAGAGAAAGAGCAGACATCACAAGTCGTCTGCTTCCTGAACGAGTTATTTGTGAGACCCCTTTCAAGGAAACAGTAATTAGTTTATGAGGAAGTTCATACAAACAACCTCTGTGATGTGCCTTGATCATTGGTCCATGTTGCCCATGCTAAAGGAAAATTCTGGAGTCATTTCAAACAAGTCCACTCCCAGCCCCAATTCTCAATGTTCAACGAATCACCAAATTAGTTATTTTTACCCCTAAATATTTCTCAAATCTGTTCACTTCTTTCCATATTCACAACCACTAATTATCTCATAGCTGAGTTAATGAAGTAGCTTCCTAAGTAAATACCCATGTGTAGTTTGCCCCTAATCCATTCTGAACACCACAGCCAAAATGATTTTTTACAGTGCAAATAAGATCATATTAATTCTCTTGTTAAAGCTCTACTGCTGTTTTCTTTGTATGTAAATTATTTCTGCCAACACCAGAATAGCAGGAAGTGAGTGGAGAAGGGAAAGAGAAAGGAAAAGAGAAGGAGGAGGACGAGGAAAAAGGGGAAAATTGTAGAAAAGATGGAGTGAAAACAGAGGGGTCAGTTTTATCTATAAGCTTTCTCTCTTGTCTTTAAAGATAGCTGAAAGAAGAAAAATAACATTTTCTAATTTCAGTGATTTATCGGATTCTGAAATATGTATGTTTTAGGTAATTTTTTTTTTCACATTGATAGATTCCTGATGCTCTTAGAATAAAAGGAGCAACTTGTAAACAAGGTCCTGTGTGGTCACTCAGGTTGCCCAGGGCTTGGACAGCCACATTATCTGCACTGCCTAAACGCAGTCCTTCCCATCATTGACAGGAAGAGCTGAAGCTCAGTTTTAGAAAACTTAATTTCATATGTCTGTTTATGATACAAGTAAAGCCACCAAAAGTAGTTTAAACCTATGAGTCAGAAGTTCAAGACAGCAGTCACTATTTGGAAATAGAATTTGGCAATCATTGGTATAGAAATAACAGTCTAAAAGCCATGAAACCATATGAGAGCACCAAGGGAGAGAATGTCAGTGAAGAAGGGAGGAGGGCCCAGGATCAAGTCTGTGATTTTCCTATATAAAGAAATTGGAGAGAAGAGGGGAGCCAGTAAAGAAAACTAAAACCAGGAAAGAGTGATTCTCTGTTGTGATCAATTTTACTTAATAAATCTGTTGTGCTAGGTCAATTCTACCTAAATCATTAGTAAAATTAGTATAATAATTCTAAAAGCATATGGTAAAAAAACAGATTCTCCATTTACTGAGTAAAATTAGTACGGAGAACAGAGCACAGGACTTAAAAATAGAGAGGGAAGATTCATGGGTGACTTGCTATAGTTGAATCTTGAATGTCTACCAAAGTTCCATGTAAAAAAGGCTTAGTCCTAGGGTGGAGCTATGGTGGGGTTGTGGGAACTTAGGAGGTGGAGCCTAGTGGGAGATATTTAGGTCATTGGGGTTATGTCCTCTACAGGAATTATGGGACCCCAGTCCCTTCTTCACTCTCCTCTTTTGCTTCCTAATGCATGAGGTAAGTGTTTTTGCTCTGCCACATGCAATAACTACCATGATATGCTACATGCAGTAACTATCAATATTTTGCTATGGGCATAAGTAATGAGACAATTGATCATGGACTAGAACTTCCAAAACTTGTGAGCCAAAATAAACCTTTTCTATTCATTTTTTTAGTTTATCATCTTGGGTGTTTTGTTACCGTTTTGGAGTGATGACTAACACATGACCTTAGTAGTAAAATATTAAAGTAATTTTTTTTTCTAAATATCTTTAAGAAATAATATAAATAAGAGAAAGTAAGACTGTGAGTAGTAGATATAGGTCATTTAAACATTAAGCTACCATTAAATAATTTCATGCAATTTATTACTGTTATAAATAATGGAGAAATATAAAAATATTTTCACATTTGTCTGATAATTTTCTATTTTCTAAAAGTGTTATTATTATATAAATAATTAATATATTTTAATATGATTTTTGCAAATAGTATGATGCAGAAATAGTTATTGCCTCATCCATTTCAATTATTACATTTACTATTCCTAATTTCTATTATATTTAGACAGATAATTATTTCTAATAATAGGGAAAGGAATCATGTTTCATTTATAACAAAGTACCTTCTATTTTACTACGAGATGTTGCACTATCAATTTATCTATATTTATTATTAATACATTAATGATGTGTACATCATAAAATATAATAATTCTAAAAGCATATGGTAAAAAACAGTCTCCATTTACTGAGGTTTTTTTTTATCTTTTGATATTTTTTTTCAGTCTTCATAATAATAACTCAAGATTCTTTTTTTTTTTTTTTTGAAAACTATCTTCTAAATTTGTGGTACTTTGTTTTCTTTTTCCTCCTTTTTTCCATGGCCCACCCAATGGTGGAAGAACTGACTTTTCTTGTTATACAGTATTAATAACTTTGCTTTTTTTCAGAATGCATTTTTTACTATATATTTTTAAGTTTTTCTACATCCTTAAAAAAGGTTTGCAAACTTATGATTAACACATAATAATTGTCTACATTTATGAGGTACAGTATAATATTTCAATACATGTATACAACAAGTACTAACCAAATCAGGGCAATTAAAATTTTCATCTCCTTATCATCACTTTATGTTTGGAGCCTTTTACCTTCTCACTTACATTAGCCATAAAATGTATAATAGATTACTTTGAACTATTGTCACCTCACTGTGCTGTAGGACACTGGAACTTATCACTTTTATTTAACTGTGTGGCAGACATTATCTTACCTTTACCTGTCCTGCCCCCGACTTTTTAGCCTCTAGTAATCACTGTTCTATATTCATATTGATTTTTTTTAGCATTCACATATGAGTGAAAACATGGAGTATTTGTGTTACTGTGTCTGGATTATTTCACTTAACAAAATGTCCTCAGAATATCTTTACTTACCTCAATATTATTTTGAAGTCTTATTAATCTATAGGAAGAATTGACAAATTGTGTTCTGTGAGCCAATTCTGACCTGTCTCCTGTTTTTCAAAGATGGTTATATTGGAACATAGTCATATTCATTAGGCTGAATCAAATTTGAAGTCATTTTTGGATTTCTATGTGAATTTGCAATTGTTCCAGCTCCATTTGTTCAAATACTATCTTTCCCCATTGTATTCCAATGGCTTCTTTTCAGAGATCAGTTGACTATAGGTCTACTGGCATGTACCTCCTCAATTTTGTTTGTCTGAGAAAGTTTTTGTTTCTTCTTCACTTTTGAAGGAAAAATTTCATTGTGTACAGAATCCTAGGTTGGGTTTTTTTTTTCCTCTCAATACCTTAATAAATATATAATTCTACTCTCTTATTGATTGCATGATATTGGAGGATAAGCGAAAATGATATGCATGAGCTTTTTTTTTTTTTTTTTTCGTTTATCCCATTCATGTGTCTTTGAACTTCCTGGGTATGTGATTGATGTCTGGTTTTAATTTGGAGAAATTATCAGTCATTATTTTTTCAATTATTTGTTCTGTTCATTTCTTTCTTTTCTTCTATTTTTCCTCATCACTAATTAGGCCATAAAAGGCTTTCTCCATTGATTTTGCGGTATTTTTTATCTCTAGTATTGCTTTTTGATTCTTTCTTAGAGTTGACACCTCTGTTTGCATTGCCAATCTGCTCTTGAAAGATGCCTGATGTCCATTTGTCATAAATTTATGTAATAAAGTTGCTGCCACAGCATCCATTTTTACATCTTCTAGAAAAAGTTAGAATCCCAGTCTTACCTGCTTGCCTTTGGACTATTTAAAACTTCCCCTCTCTCAATGATATTTTGGTGCTTCTGCCCTGCCTGTTACTCATTTACTTACTC
This sequence comes from Callospermophilus lateralis, assembly GCF_048772815.1. Lineage (NCBI taxonomy): Eukaryota > Metazoa > Chordata > Mammalia > Rodentia > Sciuridae > Callospermophilus > Callospermophilus lateralis. The sequence goes on along the minus strand of NC_135316.1, from coordinate 90,861,815 downwards.
AAAACTTAACACAGCTCACAGTTGCTGACCATCAGAAAACCAAATGGGCAACACTACTGTCAAACACATACATCTGCCTCTTCATGGTATTTCTTTAAACTTGTCAAACCACAATCTGTGTTTGAAAGGCTAAGGGATAATGTCTATAAATCACTACAAGTATTAGTCTCATAAGTCTTCATTCTGTTACTCCTCACCCACTAGTTGACCTCCCTGTCACCTTCAATCTTCATGTTGACAACTTTTTGTAGCTAATCCCTCAGACCTGTAATTGATAAGTTTCTCCTACTGTATGCATACTGGTTCTGCTTCTTCACTGTATTCCACCTAACTGACATAACCAAACCTTACTTTTTCTTAGCCTTGTCTCTCATAAAAGTGGGTATTTTGGCTATGGATCTTCACAAAAGAGATATCAACTTAAAAAGAAACTATAACAATAAAAATTCATAACACCTTAGCATATTAATCATACTTGGTTTAAGTTTCCAGTCGGATAATTCCAACATTCCTTCCATACTTGACTTTGGTTCTAATGTTCTCTTTGCCCCCTAATTTTTTTTTTTTTGCCTATTACTGTGTTTTGCAATTTTTCTGGAGAGTAATAATGTACTGTGTAGAAGGAAGGGTGATAAGTAGGTCTTTATTAATGTGCAGGTAAGGTATGGGTGGAGGAAAGGTATGTGTGGAGGAAAGAGTTCTACAGTCTTATCATTAAGTCACAGTTTTCTAGTGAGTCTTTGCCTCTGGACCATGACTTTGAGATGTACACCTCAGTTCCCCACTTCTCTCTGGTGAGGTAGGATGACTTAAGTGAACTGGCAGCTGGAGTTGAGGATCTCCCTTTCCTCAGGTGTGTTAAGCTCTGATAAAAGCCATAGAAGGTTAACATCTGGGTCAATAATTTCTCCTGTGGGTAGGCCTTCTTAAGATGAACAGAATGATCTGTACTATCTGAAAATGGTTCTTTTCTCCTCTCCCTGACAGAAGCCTGGAGTTCTTCACTGTGAGGGCCTAAGCAACCCACGGAGGTAAGGATTCCAATGACATGCAGATCCTTCCATGATTTGGTTCCTATAAAAATTTTTAAATTTCAGATTTGTCTATACCAAGCCTCTAGAAATTCACCAAGTTACAGTTTAGATTTCTCTACCCCAGCACTTAAACAAAAAGATGTCTCATCTGTTGGGTTTCTCTCAGGTAAGTTGTATCCCTATATCAATCTATCTCTTCAATTTGTGGTCAGTGGTTTTCCCTACAAATGCATGCATTTTACTAATCTAAAAAGAGTTGTTAATTTTTCAGTTTGTTTTGGTTTTTACTTGTTAGAATGGCATGGACAACTCTTATGCTTCTTACATCACAGACCTGACAAATCATTTTTACCCTATTCTCACATTTTGAGATGACTATTCAGAATATACCACCATTACTTTAATTTTGGTCAGAGTTTATTGGGACTTATTCCTATGAAATAATCATGAATCCTGTGACTTTAGTTTTCTGTGAATTGAAATTCTGTATGTTGATATGACCTATATCTCTTTAGCAATATTATTACTTAAAATCTAAAAGATAATAGATACTTCCTGAGGTCCTATAAAGATGAGTTTCTTTCTTTTCCCAGGAAATTATAGAACTCTCACATGAGCAACCTATACATTTCAAATCAGCAAATGATCACACCAAAATAAGAAACAGACAAAACCACTATTTAATTTCTTCCAGTGCTTCTTGTTGAGGACTCATGGGAAACAATAGTTGACCAATCACAGTTAGTTTTCTTTTTGCTAAAAATGATAATATTGTCACTGTGTGAACAGCAGGCTTTCCACAGGTTATGTTATTCCTTGGAAGAAAGATGTTCTCGAAACTGTGTTAAGTATCTGAGATCAACAAGAAATAATTTAAAGTAACTTTTCACTAAATAACCTACTTTGATTTTTTTATAGAAAGTTTATGTTAGGAAAGTTAATAAAAGGAAGGAAAATCATAAATAATATTTTCAGATATGCAAAGTAAACCTTTGATCACAAATGCACTTCATAATCTATATTTGTATGCAGAAGCAAAGAAAACAACTATCTTAATGTATTAAGTCGATTTTGTCTTGCTATAACAAAATACCTGAGGAAAGCTAACTTTACCCCAAAAAAGAGGATTATTTTACTCATGACTTTGGAGATTGAATGGTATGTTGCTGGCATTAGCTTTGCTCTGAGAAGGCACTCAAAAGATCTTATTATGAGGAGAGCATGTGCAGAAACAAGACATCATATTTTGAAAACAAGAAACAGAACTACTGTGGTTTCACAATCCCTTCTGAGTGCACATTTCATTAGCTACTCATCTTCAAATCCATCACTTCCCACCAATACACTGAAAACTAAGATTTCAACATAAATTGTGATGAAACTTTGTCCAAACCATGACATTTTCCTCTTAACCTCCCAAGATTCATGAAAATCTCACAACTCAAAATGGATTAATTCTATCCTCAATAGTCCTAAAATCTTAACTTATTCCAGTATTACTCAAATGTCCAAGTCTAGAGTTTCATCTGAGATTCAAAGTCAACTCTTTCAGCTGTGACCCCCTAAACGGTCAAAATTAAGTTACACACATTCAAGGGATAAACATTCCTATACAAAAAGGAAGAGGAAGGAATGAAGGATAAATCATCTCAATACAAGACCAAAACTAGCAGGACACATAGAACATCCTAATGTTTCAAATCCAGCATCTTGCAAGAAGTGGGTCTGCAAGGCCTCGGGTAGCCCTGTCCCTTTGGTGCTGCTGTTCGTTGCCCATGGCTACTGTTTGGGGTATTGTTATCACTGGATTTCCTGGCTGGCAGAAGCACATTGCTGGTCACTCTACTTTTCTAGGATCTTCTAGCACCTCATTCCTGTGGCTTCATTATCCTATCAGAGGTACTCATAGATGGCTCTGACCTTGCTATAGACTTCTGATTGTTCTCTCATTATTTTCTTCGAAATTCTAAATAATAAAGAATATTTATGACCTCATAGCTCCTGCATTCTGCACAGTTAGAGTTAACACCACATGGATGCAAAAATTGAAAGTGGCATAAGCTACACCTGGGCGTGCGTGAACCAAGGCTGCACCCCAGAGTGCTCTACTAGCTAGAAGTAGGGAAATGAACATGAAGGCACTAGTAGTTGGTGAGCCCTTGAAGAGTGTCCAAGTGTTCCATGAAATCATTCTGCCCTTCCAGGCCTGTAGTTATGTGATGAGAGGGATGACTTTGAAGACTTGAGGTATCATCAAGATCTTTGTCCAATAGCCCTTTCATCTAGCATCCCTGCTATGTGTGTTAGGAAGTGATAGCTCATGGTTACATGCTTTTTGTTTATTTGTTTGTTTGTTTTGATTTCTTCTTTACCCAGGATGTGGATTTTATAAAAATTTTTACAGTTTCCTGTTTCTTTGGCTCCCAAATATCACTATAAATCTGACTAGAAGTAACCAATATTGCTCATGAAGTAGCCTGAATTTCTTATGGTTTTGAAATTTCCTCTGCTGGGGAAACTAGTCCAATATGAAGTTTGACCTTCCACAAAGTACTAGTGAATAGTCAAAATGCATTCAGATTCTTTAGTCCAATTTCCAGTGGAGGCTTCATTTCCATTTTAGATAAGTTCCCTACTCTCCACACACTCTGAGCACTGACCACAATAGATTAAAACACTCTACTCACAGCATTCTAGGCCTTCCCTTTCTGAACACTTCTGTTCTTTTCCTGTCACCCAGTCCCAAATCCACATTCACATTTTTGGTACAGTTATAATTATGACTGTACTACTTTGTACCTATTTCTATATTAGTCTGTTTTGTGTTATTATAACAAAATACCTATGGCAATCTAACCTTACAAAGAAAAAAGATTTATTCAACTCATGGTTTGAACATTAGGAGCATGACTTTGGCATCAATAAAGCTTCATATCGAGGCAGCAATGGAAGATCACAACTCCAAATCAGGGAATCAGAGAAACTGGAGTCCCAAGATCCCTTCTGAGGAACGCTTGATTGATCTATGAATGTCCCGTTAGGTTCCACCTCTTCAATTTTTCACCATCTCCGACTTCTACTCTGAGGTTCAAAATTGTAATACATGCAACTTATCCACATATTTATTTCATATCCAAGTAAGAACATTACATATGTGAAAATCTGAGTTTAGTTTGTTGCAATTCTATTTAGAGAGAGAGAAACTATTATCAGGATCCATTTTCTATCTCCTGGCAAGAATCTCTCCATAAGACACAAATGTGACCAGCAGCCAAACATCCTAAATTTCCTGTTTTTGAAATCCTATCATTAAAACAGTTTCCAAAAACCCAGGAAAATGAAAAAGTGGAAAATCCCAAGAATCCATCTAAGGATTTCATGTCACATTCTACTCATAAATAAATCACTGTTCTGATATATATATCACTCTGTCTGATAAACAACAGTCCAAAGCAGGGGTGCTAGTAAAGTTTAACAACCTGCTTTGATAGTTGGGGATGGGAGTCAGATTCTAGTTTGTTGCACTTGTACATTTCATGGTTCAAATACTGCCACCATTGGCTAATTCTAAACTGATAATAAGAGGTCAGGCGCTATGTAGGGCTATGGATGTGGCTCAGTGGTAAAGTGCTTGCCTAGTGTGTGTGAGGCCCTGAGTTCAATCGCCAGCACTGCCAAAATAAAAATAAATAAATAAATAAATTTAAAAAAATAAAAAGATGTCAAGTGTGTAGCATCAGGAAACATTGCACGCTGGGTTAAAATTTATTCTGCTTACAGTCAAATGTCCAGTAAACTGGTTGGATTTGAGTCCAATTTCATGAAGTACTAATTAAGTCTGACCTCCAGCACTATGGTATTTTTGTGCAAAACTCCCCTTGTCTATACAAAAGAAGTCTTAATTTATATTCAGTGGTTTATATCTTCACTGCTAATTTCTTTTCCTTGTCTAATATTAACTGATATTTCCTTATCAATATTAGACTAAAGTAATGAAAACATTAATGCCTATTATATTTCTTATATTAATAAGACTGTTCATCATTAAAAATTATGCTGGGCATTATTTTAATCATAAATATGAGTAATGAACATTTCAGTTATAATAACAACTATGAATTATTAGTTATTTATTGAGCTATAAATATATTATAGGCTACAAATAATGAGCACTTTCTTTCACCAGAAAGTAGCTATGATTTGATTTTTAAATACATTATTTAATTTAATCATTACTTCAATTTTATGAGAGAAGGGAATAGAGGCTTTGTAAGTTTAAATAATTTTTTTTCCTAATATCCACAGTGCTCACAACAAAATTCATCTTAACATTATTAATTATGTTTTATAGAAGCTATGGTTAAGAACTCAGTTCAAGTTCTTTCATGTTTCAAGTGACTTATTAAAATCTTGAAAGAACACATATAGTTGATAAGAAATTGTTAGAAAAAAATAAGGAATCATCTTAAATATGACTCTTTAACAAGATGCAGTTCAAGTATATTACTCTTTTTACACTTATTTATCTTAATTCTGTTCCTGTGAATAAGAACCATGACCAAGCAGATTGAAAATGTCATCCACATCAGTAGTGTAAACTATTATAACTGTAAACATTATTTTTAACTCAATATGACCAATAGAATTTCTCAGTTTTTACCTTATAAGTTTCCAATTTAGAGACTGTCAATAGAAATTTGCAAATTAGGGACTGGAGGTATAGTTCAGTGTTACAGTGCTTGTCAGAAAGGGACAAGCCCTGTGTTCAATCCCCAGCACTAGGAAAAGAAAAAGAAAAAAAAGAAGTGAAGAAAATAAAAAGAAAATTTATAAATTTTTGCTAATTATGTATTGAAAATGAATGGGAAGTGGTAACAACAAATATCAGAAATATTATCTATGTCTAAAAAGCATATAAACTTTAATATTTTAATGAAAGTGTCAGTGAGAATACTTTGAACATATTTGATAGCAAAATCTCACTCATATTAGTAAGGCATATGAAAATGGGAATCTAATAATGAAAGAAATGCTAAACTAGTAAGAATATACTAATGACTAAAGCACAGCTAGTTCCCATCTTCCACCTAAGATAATTCCTGTTTCTTTATCTATACAGCTCTTACTTGGATTTTGAATTCAGATTAGTTATGTCTTCAAAACAGTCTTTTTTTTTTGACTTCTTAATTTTTCAAATACCTTGACGTTGATATGGGAACATTCACTTCTTTTTCAAAGTCTTTTTTCACTGTGGTTTTAAATGGATTTTTGTAAGTCTTTTTTAAAAAATATTTGTTTTTGTAGTTGAACACAATAACTATTTATTTATATGTGGTGCTGAGTATCGAACCCAGGACCTTGCACATGCTAGGTGAGCGCTCTACCGCTGAGCCATAACCCCAGCCCCTGTAAGTCTTAATTCATATTTTTCTCATCTAGTACATAGTAAATTTTAGAAGTACAGGAATCTAAAATCTTTGTTATTGCTGATATTTTGTTACGTTCTAGGTTTAGGAGAATGTCTGGCACATAATAAATATGCAATAAATGTCTAGTAAGGAATGAAAAGATCTACTTTCTTATTCTCAAATGTATTTGTGAAAGGTTGGAGTTTTCTAGGCAAAAACGAGAGTGCAGAGTACTTTCTGTCAATTGGGCAGGGATCTGAGATGAAGTAAAGGAAGAAGTAGAGAAAGGACTAAAAAGAATTGACACTAAAGAGATCTACTTACATATTTTAGGAATTCTATGCTTTAATTTCTTCTCCCATTGTATTTCTCAAATGTTCATAGTTAGCTATGGAATAATGACCTTTTTCATATTTAAATTCTCTAATGATTCTAAACACAAAGAAACTCTGAACATTTTCAAAAGCCCTAGTAGCATTTAGAAAATTTAAGTTGGCACAAGAATGAGCCATTGAACATATGTTGCTGTGTTAAGTAGTGGGAGAATTAGGTTTTTGATTGAAAGTGCTTTCTTCAAGCTTCCTATAAGATTTTTACAGCATTTTTTGGTTGTGTTTTAAATTACAAAAACTGGAGACAGTTATATCTTCTTAGTTTGCTATGCTTATGAAATGGGCTAAAAAATTTAAGATTTGAAAACATTTACCACATCAATAAATCACAGAAAGAAAAATATACGCTGAGAGATATGGTTTATTATTAACCCTAATGGATTACAAAGTAGAATGATTAATAATCTCTTTGTCTATAATATATTGAAATAGAGAAAGAATAAGTAAAAATTATACATTCATTCTACCATTAATTTATGCTGATATATATATATATATATATATATATATATATATATATATACACACACAAATGATGCTAAAATTTGTATATCTGGGTCACTCTTGTAGAAAAATGCATAAAGGAAGAAACAAAGCATGCTAGGAGAAAATGCTTTTCCAACAGAAAAGAGGTTTGCTTGTTAAAAGACAATTTTAAGAAAATAGGATCAGCAGTTGTCACCTTACACAAGTCAGATGTGGTATTTATAGCTGGATCTTCAGTTTTCAGATTTTCATAAAAATTTTAAATATGCATTGAAAATATGAAGGATCATCTTCAAAATGAACCCTATCCATCAGTACTTTACAATCCATTTTACATTTATTCATTTTTAAGTATGTCTGTGGAGTTGTTAAATGTACTGGATATTTCTCATTATACTCAGAGCTTTGAAGGCATATATATATATATATATATATATATATATATATATATATATATATATTTCCCACTGTTTGTTCATATGGGTGGCTGTAGGAGTCTTTCCTAGGAAGCAGAGGAGTGTAGGTTTCTAGGAGTACTGTCTATCCACATGCATTATGAAGCATGCAATAAGATGACTGACATCTTTGCTTTATTCTCAAAGCACTTGTTCTTTATGTGGTGATATAAATTTTTTTTCCAAAAATTAATTTATATTTTATTAACAGAAAACTGTTTATCAAACATACACTTGACTAGGATTGTTCAGAATAACTATAAATACTAAAGAAATCATGTCCTTAGACTAAATTCGGTTGTAATATCAAAATTTTACCAATAAAAATTCAAAGAAATTTTTGCTTTATATAATATATTATGACCTAAATTTTTTTTATATTTTATATATTTTTCACATTGCACTCAGTGCAAATATAAAACAGATATCAGTGTAGCGTGGAACAGGCAAAGACTAGAGAAGAGAGGTTATTTCATGTCCATAACTAATAGTGTTGCATTGGCTAACCTGGTAGAGCCTTCTGTGTCATGGCTGCTTCATTTGTGAAATGATAATGAGGGTTTATGTGATTATAAGGTCTCCCATAATTTGGAAATTATGTAAGTCTCTGAGGCACAGAAAATAAAGCTCTGAAAGGATAAATGATTTACTGAATAAACGTAAGTCTGACTGGCTTTTAGTAAACACTTGAACAGTAAAAATTAACAGAACATCTGTATGACAACAGAAAAATAACAACACATTTCATTTCACGTTTCCTTTTGTTACTTTGATATAAATAACAAGAATGCTATTATTGCCTAATTAAATGCAAATCATGCTAAATATAATTCACTTCCATGTGCCAGAGAAAATAAGCAAAATAACAATGTCTAACATTTATATGGCACTTTTATAGTTTATAAAATATTTTGTAAAACATATGCTCAAGCAAGGAAGGTGATTTCAATGATAACTACATGCAATAAAACACTGAATCTTCTTTCATATAAGTGGTCTGATTAGACAATAGAGTAGGATAGTCTGCATTGGCCCTTAGATGTTTCAAATGTTTAATTTATATAATTATGTGAACTTTCTACTTATATCATTTTATTATTGACAGTCTTAATTATCCAGTGGCCAGGAATAATATGTGAAAGATGGAGATAAATTAGTGTAAAAAAAAGTACAAATAAACTAGAAGTTTAATGTTAGACAAAATATTATCAGTTACAAAATCCAACAAAAAGAACGTAATAAATAATAATTTGGGGTTCTTGTAACTCTGCATGCTTTAACAAAAGATTAGGAAACTACAAAACTCATTCTCAAAAGTCACTACTTTCACATGTCTTTCTGTATAGTATTCTGAAATTTTTATTTATCTACATCTAAAAATAGCTAAATTTTGTGGAGCAATTAATAAATAAATACATATCACACGTCCTAGTAAAAGACATTGTATAGCATACATAATAGAATTTAAGCAATGATCTTAAAGTAGGCAAGAGGAAAGAAGTTTGTATGAAAATGCTATGTAAACAGAATTGAAAAGAGGTCAAAATACTAGCAATGTTTTCAATAGGTTTTAAATCTATACTAAAATATAGAGAAGAACAGTTTTGTGGTTTTATTACCTATTCATGTTGTGATATTTTTTAATGTCATCTAGACCTAGTTTTGAGGTTTTGGTCAAAGTTCACTTGGTTCCTTTTCTCAAAGAGCTAATGAAGTCCACACACAATCCCCTTCCCCTGCTGGAGTCTGGCACTCTGGGCCACTATGTACTCACCATAATACCCCGGCTCCAGGGTTCTGAGAATAGGGACAATCTCTATATTGCATAACCTGAAAACTTATTCATATCAGACAATTGAAAAGAAGCCACCCCACTGCTCTGAAGGCTAGAGCTATCTCTCACCCCATCCCACTCCAGGTGGCCAGGAATAATATGTGAAAGATGGTCCTTTCTTCCTGCAGCTTTCCTGATGTAGAAGTGTAGCCAATAAATAAATAAATAAATAAATGCCATTCATCTAAGGATCATTGTTCTGTGTCCATCATCAAAAGAATCTAAATCTTACAAAACATGCAAAGCTCAACTCTCAATGTGAATGCGAAGAATACAATTTAACTATAAAAACATATATCACTAATGCTGAAAAGAATGAGTTTTGAATTTCCACAACATGAAAATTGATGCTTTAAAATTATAATTACATCTCTGCAGTAAGTAATGATTCTATGGAATTTGACTGTGTGATCCAATGTTTATATCCAAAGGTAGTTTTCTCAACTAAGTCACAAAAATCATGTATTGCTATAAAATATTTACCATGTACATAGATGTATACTAGATTCATCAATCAGCTTTGGCATGTGTTTCTTATTCAAATTCTATATACAAATTCACTAAAAATATAAGACATAGAATAGAGCACTCCTTATATTAAAATTATATGAATGTAAAAGTTTTAAACAGAAAAGAAATTATTAAAATGCAAGAAACTGGGGCTGGGGATGTGGCTCAAGTGGTAGCGCGCTCGCCTGGCATGCGTGAGGCCCGGGTTCGATTCTCAGCACCAAGTACAAACAAAGATGTTGTTTCCGCCGATAACTAAAAAATAAATATTAAAAAATTCTCTCTCTCTCTCTCTCTCTCTCTCTCTCTCTCTCTCTCTCCTCTCTTACTCTCTCTTAAAAAAATTATTAAAAAAATGCAAGAAACTGTCTTAAGTACACACAAGACTCAACCTGAGATCTTACTTTTGAAAGATAGCTGACAATGCTAAAATAATCATCTAATAATAACAATCTATAGTTATTAATATCTTCAAAAGAATGATTAGGTATGGAGGGAAGTAAAAGTATGATAATCTTATGTAAATTAGCTGGACATCAAAAATACCACTTTACTTACTTTTTAAAATTTGAGATGTAAATAATAAATGTTTTTAAAAGTGTAATACAAGTTCTAAAGTTCTAACTAGAATAAAAATCAAGCTGTTCAATTAATAACCCTCTCTGAAAACAAAGGGTGATAAAACATGTAAACCAGGGGCTCCATGCTATACTTAGTAAAGACCAAAACAAATCAAATGATATGAAGTTGGAAAAAAAAAAAGCACGGAAATTATAGCAAGTATGAACAGAAGTGGTAAACAAGAACAGGGATGTTTAACAGGTACCAAGGTCAGCAAACAGCTTTGACAACAATGTATATGGATTTATGTTTTAAAAGATAATCTAGGTAAAAATATGATAACAATATATTCATTTTTCTATTCATTAGCTTCTAGTTTAATAATACGGAGAATTTCTTAGCATTATTATTGGCAAAATTATAGTATTATCGCCCCCAAATCTCGACTCCAGGAAACTCTTGTTCTTGGAAACTGCTGGTTTTTTTAGTATATTTTGGTAAATCCATTTAGATTTTAAACTAATCCATCTAACGCTTAGCCAAATCTTTATTGTGAGAATCAATATTCATGGAGGATTCCTAGAAGATACATAGTGCCTCCATGTGCTATCAATTCTTAATTTTATTTTTGCTTTAAGCCAGGGCAATAGAGAACAGAGATGCTATTTAAACCTTTTGCAGGTGTGCACTTAGCAATTTCTGTTTGGAATTATGCCATCAGCCTATTTTGAGAGACTATCAGGCAAAGAACTCTGCAAACTTGATAATGTCTTTATTTTAAGGATGCCAAGGAGAATATTTTCTTCATATTATAGAGGCTAGGTATATGAGAAACCATTGACAAAAATATACTGCACTACTGGAAAATTCCTTAGTGTATTAAAAAGATACTTAGAATTTTGATTATAAATGATAATTCTTTCTGCTTGAAAAATCTGACATTCATATGTTCTCTTCAACACAAGAAATGGTACTTGTTTCATTTTCAAAACTGGTTTGCATTCTGACACTACAGCCCTCTTTTCCTATTTCTCTGCCATTTTTATACTTCTTTACTTCCTCATTTTAAAAAATTTACCTCATTGTGTGATTATGCTTCATTGGAATTCAAAGAAAAATTTTTTAGTATGTCAAAATAACAATGAAGTAGGCTTAAAATAATCAGGTAGAAATATAACCTGATCATCAGCTAGCTAGAGAAAAGAAGTTATACTTCCAACACAATTTTATAACAGTTTTGTAGTTTTATCTCCTATTATGTAAAATGAAGAGTGTGATCTAATCTATTGAATCTCTAAAATGTTTTTGTGCTCTGAAATGTTCTGATGAGGGTTGCTCCCCTCCTCTGCTTTTTGCAATATAAATGGCAGTCTGTACCGAACTAGGGCACATAAAAAAAAAGTCTGTATTCTTTATAGAACATATTGCTTAGGCTTTGTATTTTCATCCTGATTTATAATCCAGATACAGGTATTTGAAAACTCCACGTCAATAGCCCTCACGTAGTTCATTTTCTAGGCTGAGTTGGGGAGTATAAAATGAAAGGAGGCAGAAGAACTCCTTAGCAGGCTGTAAACACTTAGGACACTTAAAATGGACTTGAGTGGATTAGAGAGGACTTCTATAAAGAGTCGTTTGTGTACTGAATTGGGAAGGATGAGAAATACACAACAGGAAAGAGGATGTTAAAGGCCTAAGGAATGGCATAAGAGTATGAATAGCTAAGAGCAGGGAAAGTTCATATTTTTACTAAAATTTTATATTCCAGAATCAAGAGATAAAGGTGGAGAAGGAAAATGGAGAACCAGATGAGAATTTGATCAGTTGTGATTAGGAATGTGAACTGTATCTTGAGAGCATTAAGGATAAATTCATCCGTAGATTTTATTCCAAGTGTGACATGATTTGAGTATACTTTAAAAAGATTCTTTTGACTCCCCAGAGGTGCTGACATGCAGGAATTCAAGAGGAGAAGAGAAAACACATTTTGATGAGCTGCTTCAATTATCTAAGAGAGAGATAGATCATTAATAAAGTATTCTTGTAAAACTCTTTTACCATGGTCTAGTTTATTGTCTTTCATGTACAATGACTTAGAGATATCAACTCATAAACTAAAACTGCCCAAATTTGCTTTATAATGTAACAGCTAGGTTTTTCTTAATATGTAACACACCTCTTCAAATTGTATGCATTTTTCTATTATCAATATGTCAATCCTTAGTGTAATGGTTTAGCATGGATATAATCACATAGGTAAGAAAAGCAAGAATTGTTTTCCACCAGAATTAGAAATCCTAAAGGCATAGCTTAAAATGGTTTCTAAAAATTAGTAATAATAGACACCATATGGATGTACTTTCTAAACTGTGCATTTGCTTAATGACCTACATTCAACTGCAATGTGGTTTCAACGAGTTGTAAAATATGGAAAGTAAAAGAAGTGTCTTAGTTCTTCAAATGAGAAGTGCTTAGAGTCTCAAAATTTAAAGCAAATAGTACCTATGGAATGAAAATGACATCTGCTAAACAAGGCTCCCAAATACTAGCAAAAGTATATCAAACAGGATCCTAATTATAATAAGTTATACTCCATCTATATATGTCAAAATACATTCTACTGTCATGTTTATCTAAAAAAAAGAAACATTTAAAAAAAATTAAAAAAGAAAATGAGGTGTGAGTAGAACTTTCAGTAGTGTTTTATTTAACAAAATCTCAGTGTTATAAGTTACTATTTAGAAATTTTCCTTTGTAAAATTTTACAGGGGATATATATTAATCATTCTGTTATTTTTCTTGAAGTATATTATGTTTGTATTAAGACACTAAAATGAAAAGAAGTAAAAATTTCATATTAAATTCCAGTGCATGACTATTTAGAGTAAATAGAATTTATTTTAAAAATAGTTTATATAATTGATTTACAGTAAGTGCAATAAGTAAGATCTTGGAAATATTAACCACAAATGGCTTCATTTTCTTTCTCTTTTTTTTTTCTCTTGACAAAAGATTCCTATGTTCCTAATGAAAATACACATAAAGATTTTCAATTATTTTTAATGATGTTAAATTATATGTCATAAACTTTGTAAAATATTCTTTTGATTATCAGAAAAAAATATTAGTTTAATATACATTAGTTTTGAAAAGCCTTCTTGCTTTAACAGCTTTTCTGCACACTGTATCTGGTCCACACAGGGGCAGCATAATTTGATATCCAACTGGTTATTCAACATATACAAATCTTCTGTCTCTGAAATATGTTTAAGTTCCAGTTCTTTATGTGATGATTATAGTGTTATGTAAGTATAGAAATTTGAAAAACAATGATGGTCTGAAGTTATCTTTCTGTATTATTGCATTTTCTATTGCTATAACAAAATACCTGAGTTTGGGTATTTTGTAAATAAAGTAAAGGTGTCTATCTAGTTCACAGTTTTTAAAGGTGAAAATCCAAGACTAAATGACCCTATCAGTATTGTTTCCAGTAAAGAACTGTGGCAGAAACCATGTCAATAGCAGGAATGAGGGTGCAAGAGATGGCATGATGACAAAAGAAGCAGAAAGAAGTCAGTGTCCCTCTTGTTAAACAACAATCACTTCAATTAAGAAATACCACGATTTGGAGTTTGTTTTCTCTCTCAAACTTCCTTTGGGGAAAGCAATAATATTTCTAAGGCAATATTCCTTTGACTCAGTCAACTCTCACCAACCTGCACTTCTTAAAAGTCCCACCACCTTTTATTGTTGCCATACTGGGAATCAAGCGTCCAGCAGAGGAACCTTGGGGGTACACACTCAAACCATATCCAAATCATAGCATTTTGTAAGTAAAGATAATTTCTCAATAAGGAAATCTATTCTAGTTTGCTAAGTAATCTCTATCCCGCTGATGAAACTTGATTATCTGCTATTATATAAAAATAAAAACCTAAACACCTATTTTGCCTGTCTGTGCCATATTACATGTTTTTAGAATCTGGCAAACCATGTACAAATACTCTGGTCACAAACAATTGAACAGAACAAGCTGATATGATATGTTCATAGTTCAAGACTAGGAACAATTTGTTATGTAATTAGAAAATTTGAGATGAAGTCACCTTAATTTTCATGGTACATATGCATCTAAACGTGTGCATACCATGGAACATGTAGCTATCCATGTAAACGATGATGTGTCTTGGATCCTAAGTGTTCCCCAAAGGCCTTTGTGTCAAAGCCTTGGTCCCCAGCGAGATTTTAATAGAAGGTGAAGACTGAGAGGTGGGGTCTGGTGGTAGGTTTTTAGATCATTGAGGAATGTGCCCTAGAAAGGTATATTGGAACCCTGGCTCCTCCATCTCTCTTGCTTTTCAGCTGCCATGAGGTGAGCAACTGCTTCACTTGCTCCCCCTACCACAAGGTACTGACTCTCCACATGCCCACAAGCAATGGGGCCAACCAACCATGGACTGAGCCTCCAAAACCATGCGCCAAAGAAAACCTTTTTCTCATTTTAAGTTTATTTATCACAGGTATTTTTTATAGCAACAGAAAGCTGAATGACAGAATGTATATGCAGATATATGTATAATTTCAAATGTAATTTTAGTATCCTTGCTAAGCCTATTATTCATATGGCTTTCCTATCAAACAAAGAGCTTCTCAAAGACAGAGATTACGTTTTGTGAATCTTTAGGTTCACTGAACCTACTCTTTTGTAAGTAACCACTCAGTAGGTGATTTTAAATTGCATATTCACAAAACAGAAATTTAATTTTAAAACATTTGGGACAGAGATTTCATGACATCTCATAGAGATTAGGTAATCCTTGAATTAATTTAAATGAAACTTGAGTAGTGTCGTAGAATACCCCATTTTCTACTTTTCCACATTAATATTTTTTTTCTTGAGAAATCCTTACTGATTCATTGGTCATATTCTGGTCCCTGAGATAATTTACAGCAAATGGGGAAATTGTTTTTAACACACTACACATCTCTTGTTCATGATCTTTTTAGTAATTACTATTCCATTACATCCAGTTTATATGCTTGTTTACTAAAAGAGAAAGGCAATTTCTTGCAGTGTTTCATTGACTTTTGCTCCCCTAAGTACTGACTCTTGTATTAGATACATATCAACTCATCCTCACTTTATTGACTTAATGCATATGTGAGTGCAATCTTGGCAATACACTTTGAAACTTGGAAAGTTAATATGCACTTCCAAGTTCCCTGCTTCCATTTAATGATAATATGTTTAAGTATTTGTTGAGAAAATATTATGCAGGTGTGTTATAATCAAGACTCACAGCAAGCAGTTATGTAGTGAGAGGATGGGAGACAATGTCTGCCTTCTTAATGAAACTTTGAGGCAATAAAACTGTGTCCAGTTAAACACAGAAAGGGTCTCAGAACTCTGAAGGGTGGGAGCACTCTGAGCAGTCATCTGTCACCTCTTCTAAGGATTGCCCAGGGGCCCCATCTAATTTATATCATTGAATAAATATTTTCAAAAAAGTGCATGATGACAGGATTTGGGTGTTTATATAAAATACGACCATTATTAATATTAAATGAAAGACAGAACCTTAATCATTTCAATTAAGAAATACCATGATTTGGAGTTTGTTTTCTTCATGTTGTCAAATTTTAAAACCTAATTTTCTGTAATAATTCATAATTACTTCTTCTTTTCATTCCATCTGGAGGGTAATCAACATATAAGCATATGAACCAGCTGCTGCCCCAGTCATGGGGCATCTGCCAGGAGTGACCTGGGCTCTTTTCCAACAGCAGAATTCCCAGAAAACTGTCTAGCTAAAAGGAAATTGGTATGAGTGCAAACACAGCTTCCTTTTCACCCGACATTTTCATTCCTTGGGATCTTAGGCCCTCTTAGCTCATTTTTCATATCCTTGATTTTGCAACCAAACAACTCTATATTAGGCTCCTAACTTTCATAGAACTAATATATAAAGTTACTTAGAGAACCCAGACAGAACAAAACATGAAGGCTTTTTTTTTTGTGTGGTTTGGTTTTCCAAGGCATACCTAAGAATACCTAACCTCGAATAAGAAAGGAAAACAAAACTTTATCAAAGGATATTTAATTATAAAATCATATTAATTATAGCCTTAGCACAATCTGGGAAGAGAATAAGTGAAATAAAGTATTATATTGCTTAATTAAAGAATTTTGGCTTTTTACTTACTCTTGTAATTAACCATTTTCAGAAGTAAATTTTGGAATAAGATTCTATAACTTTGTTGCATTTGTTATAAAAATGGCAAACACAGAAAGTATTTTTCTGTTCAAAGGTTACAAAGCTAACAATTGTTGAGCTTATATTATAGTATCAGGCACTGTAAACACATCATGTCAGCTACTCATTTTAACCATAGTGTAAGTAGGTTTTTAGCATTCCCATTTCATAAGGCAAGAGATTAACTTGCACTAAATTAGGCGACTCATTATTTCTGCTGCCTGTTAATCTTATGTTTTCCCACTAAATACCACAAAATTCCTTTTAAATTTTTGGGTTTTTTTTTTGTTTTTTAAATAATACTGGCATCATTACTCATTTAAATCCCTTAATGCCGTAGTTTCAGTGCCAAAATAGAATTCCAAATAGAATTGCTTGGACATAAAAATATAACCCAGGCAGTTCTTAATATTTTCAAGGAATGCTTTTGAAAGGCATATTGTAATAACTAGTTCCTTTCTAATGTGGACAGTGGAGCCACAGACATTTGCTTCTCGTTTTCATTTCCTTTCAACTTAGTGTTTACTTTTTAAGGTATTTCCAGGATTTATAATTATTTTTAATAGTTTGACTTATAATATGTTGCTCTTACTTTCTGTCAATAATCTTGCTTCCCAGTAAAGAAGAATATGTTGGAAGAATTTAGAAGAGGATTATCCCCTTACAAAAGATTTCTTCAAAGATTTTTCTTTTCTTAAAATTATGATGAAGCATGTTTCTTTTTATCTTTCATTTTCAATTCCAGTACCAATGGATACTTCACTAAAATTAGATATTTCAAAGGAATATTTAATTTTCGAAACCTGCCATATGTGTTATAAACTAGAATTTTATAATCAGAATAAATCAAACATGGCTTTCTTTATCCTTGGTCTTTCATGATTCTCAATAGAAAGTTGATGAATGTTATTTATAAAGTTTTTAGTTGAATTCTACTTAGTCAAATGTCATTAAGTTCCGTCTCATAATTTCTAAAAATTGTAAGCCAAATATTGCTTAATTTGAAAGTATAATTTATTTTTTATACCTTAGATTTGTTTTTTAAATTAATAATAATTATTGAAATTAGACTAGGTTTAGCTGTGAACCAAGTTCATGCTGAAGAATTTCTAATACCATATTAAGATACTGTTTTTGGTGCTTACATTGATCAAATAAAACATTTTTTTCAAATTCTATGATAACACATATTTATGTATCTCTTTCTCTCTAACACTTTCTTCTCAAAAATTCTCTCTCAACATTTGTGCCTATTCTTTTTTGTTATCTTTAGATATATTACTCAATCCATCATAAAACAGCTTAGCCTTAGCAGTTATTTCACATTTCTTTCTGTAGTTTCACGATTGTCTCTAAATTAATGTAGCATTTCTAAATGTTTTCAGTTTTTAAAAACTGTAGATATAATTCTGAAAGCTTAAATTCTGACTGTGCTAGTTTTCCTTTCCTTAGGATCTCCCTATTTTTTTTCCTATCAGTGGAAAATTTTGTATTAACAACTCTCCTATTATGTTTTGAAGGGTGTGTGCCCCAAATAACATTACGTGGAAATCTTAACACCCAGAAATTTAGAATATAACTTTATTGCATTGAGGCACATATAATTAATTAAGATGAGGTCATGATGGAGTTGGGTTGACCCTTGCTTAATAAAATTTGTGTCATCATGAGAAGAGAACACGTGGGGCACAGGCATGTAGAGAAAGCCTATGAGGAGAGTGAGAGAGACAGAGGAAGGACAGCCCAGTGACACCAGGGACAGAGTTTGAAGTGATTCATCCACAAATGAAGGGATGCCTGGACCTCTCAGCAAACAGCAGAAGCTAGAAGGACAAAGAAGATTTTCTCATGGGTTTCAGAGGGAACATGGCTCTATAAGCACTTGGATACTCAATGTCTAGCATCTTAGTTTCTGTGAGAACAAATTTCTCATATTTAACTATCCAATTGGCTATACTTTGCAATGGAAACTTCAAGAAACTTAATACAAGTGCTGTGCTCCATAAATGAAATCTCTTGTCATCTTTACCTGTCATCCTGACCCCTAAGGATCAATACAATTCCAAATTTTCTCAGCTCTGTTTTGATCATAATGGTTACAGCCTTATCCTATAGATAGATATTCCTTGCCCTATCTTTGTCACAGACCTTTATCATATCTTAATTAAATAATTAGAAGACTGTGTGTGGTGCCTTCATGCATTAATAGTCTAATTCTTTACTAGTTCCTGGCTCCACCCACTTTCCTGCATAACTTTACAAGTGCTTCCGTCAGAACTTTGAGCTCCACCATGAAGGGTTAAATGGCTAGGGAATGCTGGCAATTGTAATTCAGAGACTTAAATGGGCTTGAACACTGGAACTCCACTTTAGTTCCTTTCCGCCACTATCCCTGTGAAATATGCATGGGTTCACCCACTGGAGCATAAAATACATATGGTTCAGTCACCTTCAACCTCTGTAACTGCAGCCAACTGTCAGCATGTGGAGGAGTTCAGTAGAGATCTGAAAAACTGCTACTCGACTACACTGCTGCAGCGCATTCTTCTAGGCTAAATTTAAGTGCTTATTGCTTTAAGACAATGATTTTTTTTTTTTTTGGTTTGCTAAACACACATTCTCTCTCGTATATATGTGATATATGTCAATATTATTATTACTGTAGCAATCGATGAATGATACCAGAATCCACATGTGTCATAAAAGCAAAATAAAGTAGCCCTTTCCTCTTTTCAAGCTTATTATTTATTCTTTCAGTTCATTCTTCATAACCAGCAGCAGCCTAGATACTGAAATCTGGCTTATGGGCATATTTTTGATTAGCACAAAATAGCCTTTGTGATAATAAAATTAGAGGAAATAAGATTCCCTTACTAGAAGCTTCAAGCATCTCTGATTTTATGAAATCTCAAAGGAAATAAACAAACACGAAAAGACAGACATGTTCATGAATTATAAATCAGTAAAATAAAAATTTGTATTGTTTTAGAAATCTGTACTTAAGTATATGTTGCACGCTCAGGACAATGATTTTTCAAAACAATTATTATAAATAAGCCAAGAAATATAATGAAAATGTATCATTTTGGGGGAAACAAATTAGAAAGCAGTATTGCCAAGAAATACAGACAATGCTGTACCTATAAGATTAGAAAAACTAAATTATTTATGTGTCAGTTTTTCAATATAGAAATACCAATATGGATTACAAATTCATGAGTGTATTGTATTTTGTTACTGAGTAAGAAGACACTCCAGGGATTAAGAATTCCCAAAGTAAATATATACAAACATATATATGCATACATACATACATACACACATACACACACACACACACACACACACACACACACACACATATATATATATATATGAATATGCAGTTTTTAAATTGTCTTTTAAATTTTATAATACCTATATACTAAAAATTTTAAAAATTCCATGTTTTACTCTGTGTTAAGATATTTGTATAATGAAATTTATAGCTGAAAATGTATAAAATATATATATCTGTGTGTGTCTACACACACACACACACACACATATACACACAATTCTGGATTAAACTTTGGGTTGTTAACATTTACATGTAAGACCTTTCTACATGTAATTAAATTTCTGTGCTTAGAAATTTATTCTTTCCCTTTGAATCATTTAGTAATTAGTTTGATTTCCTAGACATGTTAATAACAAATAATTCTGAAATGTGTTAACTTTGAAGACTGCATGAAATTTTTCATATTTTAATAAAGAGTGAATAAGTCACACACCTTTTCTTTTCTCTGATATATTTAGCTTTATCTGTTATTTTGATTTTGTTCAATTGTACATGCATTTGATAATTATTTAAATAATTACTTACTATGTACTATATATATTTTGAGAAAAATATATAGAAATACATATAAAATATGAACAAAATTAATTTTTCACTCAGACGTAATTGATTTTGTATGCATCATTGGAGTCATTTGCAACTGAATTTTTCTATTTAGTTAATGATAGTGTTAATTTAACTGCATAAAGCTTTACTCAGAAATACTCAAATATTTACTTGAATCTGTTTTGTTTCATTTTTAAGAGTTCATAAAGAATGTGAGCAATTTTTTTTGAGAAAAAAGCCCATAGAAGACAAGCATAACAAAAAACAGTAAAATAAAATGCACAATATTATTAATTATCTTGAGTTTCTATTGAATTAGATTATTTTCAAATAGTCCTTTAATTGGCACAACACATTTAATTTTATTTATATTTATTCAAACAACAAAATCCTTGATATTCATAAGCTATTTATTTTTTATTCTTATTTATATGTTTGTTTGGCACTGGGGATTGAATTTAAGGGCAATTAACCACTGAGCCACATCCTGAGCCCTAATTTGTATTTTATTTAGTGACAGGGTCTCATTGAGTTGCTTAGACCCTTGATTTATTTTTTTTACTGTTGTTTTAATTTATATATGACAGTGAAATGCATCAAAATTCTTATAACATATAGAGCACAATTTTTCATATCTCTGGTTGTATATAAAGCATATTCACACCAATTTGTGTCTTTATACATGTACTTTGGATAATAATGATCATCACATTCCACCATCATTTATAACCCCATGCCCCCATCCCTTCCCCTTGGACTCCTCTGCCCTATCTAGAGTTTGTCTAGTCCTCCCATGCTCCCTTTTCCTATCCCACTATGAATCAGCCTCCTTATATCAAAGAAAACATTCAGCATTTGGTATTTTGGGATTGGCTAACTTCACTCGACATTATATTCTCTAATTCCATCCATTTACCTGCAAATGCCATGATTTTATTCTCTTTTATTGCTGAGTAATATTCCATTGTGTATATATGCCACATTTTTTTTATCCATTCATCTACTGAAGGGCATCTAGGTTGGTTCCACAGTTTAGCTATTGTGAATTGTGCTGCTATAAACATTGATGTGGCTGTGTCCCTGTAGTAGGCCCTAATCTCCATCATGTGGGATTAGGCCCCAACTTGCTTAATAAGACTCCTGTGGTGCAAGAATTAAAATCAAGAATCAATAAATGGGATAGACTCAAACTAAAAAGTTTCTTCTCAGCAAAAGAAACAATCTGTGGAGCCTACACCTTGGGAGCAAATCTTTACCCCTCCCACTTTAGATAGACCACTAATTTCTAGGGTATATAAAGAATTCAAAAAGTTAAGCACCAAAAAAACAAATAACCCAATCAATAAATAGGCCAAGGACCTGAACAGACACTTCTCAGAAGATGCTATACAATCAATCAACAAATACATGAAAAAAACGTTCATCATCTCTAGCAATTAGACAAATGCAAATCAAAACCACTCTAAGATATCATCTCACTCCAGTCAGAATGGCAGCTATTATGAAGACAGACAACAGTAAGTGTTGGTGAGGATGTGGAGGAAAAGGTACACTCATACACTGCTTTAATCTGTTTCGTTTCATTTTCAAGAGTTCATAAAGAATGTGAGCATTTTTTTGAGAATTTTTTGCAAATTGGTGTAGTCAATATGGAAAGCAGTATGGAGATTTCTTGGAAAATTGGGAATGGAATCACCATTTGACCCAGATATCCCTCTCCTCCGTCTACACCCAAAGGACTTAAAAATAGCACCTCCCTTTTGCTGAAGCTAGCTTTGAACTCAAGATTCTCTTGCCTCAGCCTCCTGAGCCACTAGGATTATAGGCGTGAGCCACCACACCCAGCCATAATATTCTATTTAATTTATTAGAAATTTAAACTATGCACTAAAACTAGTATCAGAATGATTTATGGAAGGCTTTGTGTAATAAAGGTGGGTATATGTTACATTATTCTCATTTTTAAAAATATTCAACACAGTTCAAATTTGTTAAAACAGATTAAGATGTTTTAACAGTTTCAATAAATATCAATTACTATATTAAATCATTTAAAATATATTCTATTTCTCTTTTACTCTTTCATACTTAAATATATATATTTAAATATATATTTCATAACATGTTGTTATTAGATACATATAGACAGTACCTAGACTGAAGTACATTAACATTATCTTCTCACATATTAACTTTTTCTTGTGACAAGAGCATCTAAAATATCCTTATTTAGAAAACCTCTCTAATGAAATACACTTTTATAAATTATATTCTTCATGTTGTATATTAGCTCTCTGGACTTGATCATCCTACATATGTGCTACTTTGTATCCTTTGACTCGTATCTTCCCACTTCCTCCCTCCACTCCAAGATAATCATTGTTTTATTCTCTCTTTATATTTGACTTTTTACAAAAGTTCCACATAAAGTGAGATTGTGCAACATTTTCTTTCCGTATCTGGTATATTTTATTGAGTAAAATATCCTTCAGGTACATCCATGTAGTAGATGACAGGATCTCTTTTGTTAAGCTTGAATAATATTCCATTGTGTTCATATATGACATTGTGCTCATCTATTTGTCTTTTGATGGACCCTTAGGTTATTTGTAAGTCTTGGCTACTGTGCATAATGTTGCAATGAACATGAGAGTATGATATCTTTATGAGGTGGTGATTTTTTCTTCTTTGGGTACACTTCCAGATGAGGGGTACCTGAGTCATATGGTGGGTCTATTTTTAATTTCTGTAGGACCTCAATACTACTTTCTATAAAGTCTGTTCCAGTCTATGTTCCCACCAACAATGCATTAGGTGTTACAGTTTTTCCACACCCTTCCCCATATTTGTTATCACTTGTCTTTCTGACAATAGCCATCCTAAGAGGTGTGAGCTGATATTTCACAGCTGTGTCCATTTTCATTAGCCTAATGATTAATGATGCTGAACACCTTTTCATACATCTGTTTGCCATTTTTTTTATGTGTTCCGAGAAGAATTTTCTGTTCAGTCCTTTGCCCGTTTTGTAATCAGGTTATTTATTTTGCTGTTCTTGAATTGGAAAATTTAATATTGATGGCACACTTTAATAATATTTCAACAAAGAGTATACAGAGATAAATGATATTGATTTCTTTGATTTTTATTTTCTGTTTTATGAAAACGTAATGGCTGCTTTTCTCTTCACAGAATATCATTTTATCCTGAATTATCTCAGAAATAAATTCCTTTGCTATGTAGATATCTTGCTTACATACCTCGCTAAGCAATGCACTGCAATGCAACAAATTTAATGGAGCTCATGATATATTTGACTCTGTGATGGACTCTGTTCATGTCTAATGAATCATGACAATCTAATGGGTTGATTCCATGGAAATAGGAAACTTATTAAAATCTGTATTTTTACCTATGATGCAGAACTAAGCTTACAAACACGGGGGCTTCTGTTTTCTCAAATTAAAGTATTGCCTGCTCACAAGTTTTGTTTTTTTCTTAAATGAAATTCAAGCAAAATTTGTTTCATGGTCTGAGTCTTAGTTCTTTTCTACATTTCTCATGGAAAAAGAAGTATCTGTTCTAATGAAAACATTAAAACCATCCTGGAATCGCTCAAAGAACTGCTGTAAGCTGCTCAGAATCCATAGCACTATGTGTGGAAATTTAGCTCTCAGATGGCCAGGACCTGCAGCAGTTCTAAAAACCAATTGTCACTCTCTTTCTCCATCATAGACATTTCTTAAGTCCTCCCCTGCAACATTCTTCTATGTATCATTTCACTTTAGATATCCTAAATATTTAGGTTCACTTTGAGTAGTTTTATGTAGTATTTTACTGAAATAAAATCTCAAATCTCTCTGAAGGGATTTAGCATTAGAATTTGCATTTTTCTACAGATAATATTGAGCATCATAACTAAGACAAAGTTAAAATATATTTTAGGAGATTACAGAGCTGTATCTTTTTTATTTAATTATTGGAATAAGTGGATGATACTGTTAGTGTTGTCCTTTGGTGTTGATGATTTAAACTAAACCTGCTAGCATTCCAGATCATTTGATTTTTCTGGATGGTTTCTCATTAATCATAGAATAAAAGGTTAGGTCACACATGTATATTTTTTTCAAACGTTAGATCCTTAGCAAGGTACACAAGTAGTTCATTACATGTTTAGTCTTTAAATTTAAAAGATTCTAATCAATTCAAAATCACCAGATTGTATTAAAATGGAGCTAGGAATCAATCCCATAATTTCTATCATACAAAATTATGCAGTCTATCTGAATATTAGTATTTATTTAGTTTCTCAAGACATGTATTGATAACTATCAACAGTATCTATGCATTCAGTTTATGTTTGGGATGCAAATCATTGTTTGTTCACTGAAATTGGTTAAAGCAGCAATTTATATTTCTTCACTAAGTTATTATACACTTTGAAGAAAATTGGCATTTGTGTTAACCCAAAATTTTTGTATGTATTTGTCTTATATCTTAAAATGACATGCTACTTTGTACACATCCTGTCAAGAATTAACATTCCTTATGTAAAAATAGCTTCAATTTCTGAGTATGTATGTGTATATAGTATGTATTAGCTATTTTATTCTTAAATTCATACAGAACACTTTAAAAGTTCAATATCAGAAAATAGTAGAGTGTGAATTATTTATAATGAGTACACAATTGTTCTAAATGAGTGAAAATAATATTAGCACCATATGACTTTTAAGTTGTTTTTTAAAGATTTGAAAATGGGTTTTTGCCAAACCATTCATATTTTATTAGCCAGGCCCTGTCATTAAAGAAACATTAGTGGGAACTTCTGGAATGGAGCAAAGTCCATGACCTCTGCAAAGTTAGAAATTACCGCAGTCTGGCTGGGCACAAAATAACCAAGCCACCACAAAAAACCTTGTAGATTCAAACAGCAACTCTTTATTCCCGAACTCTCACCAGCACTCTACAGGCACCTTCTGGGAAAATACACACCCTCCACTGGGCTCTGCATACCAAATTCTCTCAGAATCCCCCAGGAACTCATGGAGCGGGTGCCTGAGGCAGCAGGATATGCCCTATTCCCAGCAGGATCCACCCTAAACATGGAGCCACCCTAATCCAGCAGGATCCACCCTAAACCTGGAGCCACCCTAATCTCTGAGCAGGGTCACCTTTCAACCAAAACTCTCAAACATTCATGCAATGTCACTGCAAATGACCTGGGTCCAAGGCAAGCCCATTTCCACAATGGAGAGTCCTCCCTCTAAGCAACATTGGGTAGGCTGACAAGGAAATTGCCATGCGTCATTCCTACTTGGCTATGGCTCTCAGCATCTTGGCATTTTGTATCCTCCCCTTCTGCTCATAGCAAATTATTTATGGTGTTTATGTAAAAACCACTATGGTTGTTATTTAAATTAAACAAAAGGGGGAAATGTTAGAGTCTGTAAACAAGTCTGGATGGCGCCTGGCATTTTGCCAGAGGGAGTGGTTTGTGCAGTAACGCCAGCCCAGGGAGCCATTAAGTGTGGAGATTCCTTATTGGTTGACTTCTGTATCTATTTTATGTTAATTAAGATAAGCTGTGTGGAATGTATATATACCACTCCTGTCCTACAATAAATGGCTCCCACTCCTGCTATATCAATCTACACAAATTGCTCGTCACCCCCCGGTTATTTTGCTGCAGCTGTACTGCGGCAAGAAATCACAATTAAAGTTTCATTAATATCTGACTTTTATTCCCCAATATAACTCAGGACAAAGTTATCAGGTGAGAAGTTGTAAATAAGAATGAACTGAAAAATAGATATCCACTTATGTAGAGATGAATTTGATGATCATTAGAATTTAAAAGTAGAATAAGTCTTTGGTTTCTCCTATTTAAATAGTTTATTTTAACAAATTAAGAAAGAGGTAACCTCCCCTGCAAAGTATGTAGCCTCTGCCAGTGGACACACCCCAGACAGACTATAGACAACACTTCATATTTTATTTACTATAGTTTACTGCCAGAGAGCATAAAATAAAAAAAGGGAATTACTCTACAATACAGTTGCTTAAGCCACTAGATTTCCTAGTTTTAACATTGTTACTCAGTGATTATAGAAAAAATCAAAGGAAGCCATGTCTTTGAAGGAAAGGAATTTTAGATTATGAGCCTGATATAGGCAAACA